>NC_053489.1:6177703-6462703 GCF_905171775.1 Rana temporaria | reverse complement strand
TCAAAAGAAAGCTGCGGCAGCGTAGCGTAATCCCGCCTAATTCAAATTGTGAAGAGGTGGGCGTGTGTTATGTAAATTAACCCTGACCCGACGTGATTGACGTTTTTCACGAACGGCGCATGCGCCGTCCATGGAATTTCCCAGTGTGCATTGCTCCAGTACGCCGCAAGGACGTATTGGTTTCGACGTGAACGTAAATGACGTCCAGACCCATTCACGGACGACTTACGCAAACGACGTAAAATATTCAAAATTCGACGCGGGAACGACGTCCATACTTAACATAGGATATGCGGCATGTACGCCACCATATAGCAGGGGTAACTTTGCGCCGGGAAAAGCCTAACGTAAACGGCGTAACTGTACTGCATCGGCCGGGCGTACGTTTGTGAATTTGCGTATCTAGCTGATTTACATATTTCTAGGCGTAAATCAGCGTACACGCCCCAGTGGCCAGCGTAAATATGCAGTTAAGATCTGACGGCGTTAGAGACTTACGCCGGTCGGATCTAATAGAAATCTATGCGTAACTGATTCTAAGAATCAGGCGCATAGATACGACGGCTCGGACTCAGAGATACGACGGCGTATCTGGAGATACGCCGTCGTATCTCCTTTGTGAATCTACCCCAAGGTTTTCTGAATGCTTTATTTCTTGGCCCAACACAACCAACATCAAGGTGAGGTAGACAGAAAAGGTTGATGAGGTAAAGGAACTTTGCGATATCAGGCCTTGGATAGAAGAAAAGCAATCCTGCTTTCTGCAGTAACACAATTCGTTGCCACTCTAGCCAGAGTGGGTGAAGTGCCCCCGGACAGAACCCTGCCACAGGCCTGGCAGCCGGAGTGCCACTTTAAGGTTGCTGGGAGGAACAGGTCTCTGCCACAGGCCTAGAACTTGGATGAGCTAAATGGTTGAGCAAATCCTCCCAGTAATTAGCATTAGGGTCACCGGGTGACAGTGTGAGTGTACCTGTCAATGTTCCGGTCACCAGATCCCCGATGGTTCGTTCAAGCCCTTTTGGATCACCTGCCTCCGGGTTCTCCTCAAGCCGATCCCCCACCGAACGGCATACAGCTTGGGATCTCCTCAGTAGAATTGGGGACCCAGTAAGTCACTTGGGCCCCCTTGTGGCATCAGTTCCTCCAGGCCAGAAGGGCCCAGAGTCTGGAACTCCGCGTTGCGCGCGACCCCAGGCCAGGTGGGCCCTAGTGGTGGGGCCTGCGATGTGCGCACACCCTAAAGGTGGGTGCCGCACCTGGAACCCGCGAAGAACCAAGAACAACTGCCTTCGCCACAGAAATACCCCCTCCCCAGCATGCACAGCGAGGCTCAACTCCTCTCATTGGCTGCTGGGAAGAAGCGGCTCTGCCTGGATCCCCTCTGGCGCCACCTGCCGTCCAGAGATGAGACCGTATCTCTGGACACACAGACTGACCCACAGGACCATCCAGAATTCGGTGACCGCCAAATTTAACAAAATTAACAATGAGAGCAACATAACTCTCTCATTCTCCCACTAACTTTAGCGTAGTGCCCTTACTGAAAGTAAAGGGGGCGCTACACAAATAACAATAGTGGGAATGCTATTGAGCATTCCCACTAATAACAATGGTGGGACTGCAGAAGCAGTGTCCCACCATTGAAGCAGTCCTGAAGTGCTGAAGCAGTCCCAATAATAAATAAAAAAAACAAATAACAATAGTGGGACTGCTGAAGCATTCCCACTACATATCAACAACAAGTTCAAAGAACATCCCCTGCCTGTAAATTTAACAATAATTTTTCATTTATTCCCTTGAAAGTGGAGCTGTGGATACAGTGCATCCGGAAAGTATTGATAGCGCTTCACTTTTGGTGATTCTGACAAGGCTCCAACGTTTCTCTGTGGAGAGAGGAGAACCTTCCAGAAGAACAACCATCTCTGCAGCACTCCACCAATCAGGTCTGTATGGGGGAGTGGCCAGACGGAAGCCACTCCTCAGTAAAAGGTATATGACCGCTCACCTAGACTTTCCCAAAAGAGACCTGAAGGACTCTCAGATCATGAGAAACAAAATCCTCTGGTCTGATGAAACAAAAATTGAACTCTTTGGCCTGAATGGCAAGCGGCATGTCTGGAGGAAACCAGGCACTGCTCATCACCTGTCCAATACCATCTCTACTGTGAAGCATGGCGGTGGCAGCATCATGCTGTGGGGATGTTTTTCAGCGGCAGGAACTGGGAGACTAGTCAGGATTGAGGGACAGATGAATGCCTTCTCCAGAGCGCTCTGGACCTCAGACTGGGGGGGGCGAAGATTCACCTTCCAATAGGACAATGACCCTAAGCACACAGACAAGAGTGAAAAAACAAAAGTGTGGCGCTGATGAAAATTGAAAAAACAAAGTCCATATGATAGAACAATTGAAAGTATTGAAAAACCAAAGTCCACAGTGGAACCAAATATCTGAAGCAGGCGAGAGACAACAGCGTATAGATTCTTTAAACCATGAAGATTGATGTAGATGTCTGCTTACCAAATGTGGAGACTTGAATAGGTTTACACCTATCAAGTCATACAGGCTTTTAGGTAACTAAGACCTGATGTCATCTGCTGGTGGAAAGGGATGTGAAATCCAATGATCCTTCCTCCTGGATGTTGGTAGATTAGCCGGAAACCATGTAGAGATCTCAGACACGAGAATCGATGATTGACCAAAAGGAAAGTAAGGCACACATAGCGTGATACTGCATAATGGTGAAATTTATTTTGAGGAAATAAAAAATTTTTACACTCACGTGTGACCGGAGGTAATATAAGCGCTTGTACAATAAAAGGCAGAAAGGGTCAGTGTCTTCTCCCGACGCGTTTCGATCGATAGATCTTCGTCTTGGGGCACTGACCCTCTGCCAAATGAGCCATATATATAGCTATAGATGTCCCCTACCTTAATTCTGTGATCCGTATGGAGACGGGTCCCGTCGCATGTAGGTGAGACTCCACTTCCGGGTTGGAACAAGATGGAGTCACTAGCGTGCGCTTCAAGCCTCGGTCTGAAAACGAGGCTTAGAGAAAGGTGGAACGCACAGTATGCGGAACGGCGCGCTCAAGGCAAGCAACGTAGCGTGAATGCGTAAAACGGGGATAACGTGACGCGTCTGGCATTCCAACCATGGAGCGCAATGAAGACAGTATGCGTGTCACCGACGTAAACCCACATGGTATGGAAGCATCCAATGAAGGCGCACGTTTAACCTAATAGAGAACCGCAACATAAAAATATATATGGGGACATCTAGCGTTCAACAAAGAGATGGCACTTCAATAACCAATTATGCATCGATGAGATAAACAATTGGTCACAAATGCATATGAGTGTTAAAAAACATTAAAACAATTCATCTAAAATTCATAACAGATAAAATATCAATCTAACGTTATAAAAAGTCAAATATGATTAAAAAACAGAAGACAGAAAATATATAAAGAGAACCTTCTGCTAAAACATATGTATACACAATATTACAGTACAGAACAGAGAATGGGAATAATCATGATTTGTTAATAAAAGAATTAATATCCCATTCAACATTTAATCCATATGGCGTATACGTTTGTAATTCGTATATCCAAAATGTTTCAAGCCTTGATACCCCTCTGGTCTTGGCTCCACCTCTCCAGGGGGCCACAAATTTGTCTATGATCAAAAATTGGGTACCGGCAGGATCTCGAGTATGTTCTTGTCTGAAATGGCGTGGTACAGTGTGTTTGATGTTACCCCCTAAAATCTTAGACAAGAGTGACTATGGGACAACTCTGTGAATGTCCTTGATTGGCCCCAGCCAGAGCCGAGACTTGAACCCGATTGAACGTCTCTGGAGAGAGATGAACATGGCTGTGCACCGACACTCCCCATCCAACCTGATGGAGCTTGAGAGGTCCTGCAAAGAAGAATGGGAGAAACTGCCCCAAAATAGGTGTGCCGAGCTTGTAGCATCATACTCAGAAAGACTGGAGGATGTGATTGGTGCCAAAGGATCTTCACCAAAGTATTGAGCAAAGGTTGTGATACTTATGTACATGGGATTTTTTTTCCGAGTGATACTCCGGCTGCCAGGTCAGTGAGAGAGGCCTGTCCGGGTACACTAGACCCACTCACATAGGAGTGGCGCAGAGAAGTGTTACACTTGGGAGCAGGACTGTTTCCCTATCATTACGCCTGAATCTGCTGTTCTCCTTTCTTCTTCAACTTTACTTTCCTCACCACAAGTTTACTGTTTCTACCCGGCTGGGTAATAAAGAGCACAGCAAAGAGCACCTGCCTGGACATTCCTTTACTTCTACTACATGCAATACGCATCATCCACCCCTAGGAATTAGGGGGAGCCATGAGTTAAATGTGTCACCCAAAACAACCAGCAGCTCCTCCGGGGGTAATGCTACACAGTAAATAACCCTCTACGTAGTTTAAAGTGGATGTAAACCCCACATTTTTTTTATGTCACAATGTAGAGAATAAGATTTCCTATCATCTGTGCCCAGTCTTGCCACACAGAGTTAACCCAGCGCTGAGCAATCCTCTTTTTATTGTTCAGTGAAATAAAACAGACTTCCAGATAAAGACCAAAGTCCTTGCTTGAGTGGCAGGTTATTTACATATCTTGTGCACTAGCTTGCAGACATGCACAGCTTCTTGTCTATGTATATTCTGATGGCTGTTTACACTGAACTGTGGATCACCCCATTTTTTTAAAACATTTAATCAAAACACAGGAAAGACAGCCAATCCTGGGAGAGCTGGACGGGAGAGGAGAGGAGGAGAGGAGAGGGGAGGGGGATGTGAATTGTGCACTTTACAGAAGCTGTGCATGTCTGCAAGCTAGTGCACAAGATATGTAAATAACCTGTCACTCAAGCAAGGACTTTGGTCTTTATCTGGAAGTCTGTTTTATTTTACTGAACAATAAAAGAGGATTGCTCAGAGCTGGATTAACTCTGTGTGGCAGCCTTTCAGTCTGAGAACTGGTTGCAGTTGAGGATTGAAGGAAGGTAGCAGCACCGCTACACCTGTGCACCCCATTGAAATAGAGTGAACCCGGTCTTAAGGGTCTCATTCTTGCTAAGCCTAGGGTGCTGAAGAGCACAAGGTGCTGGGGGCAAAGAGATATTGGTTCATGGAACCATTCTTACACCAGGGAGGAAACCTGCAGGAGCAAAGAATAAGAACAGTATAGATCTCTAAGCTTAACAAGCTTATTAGAACCTCAGTAGTGGGTTCTCTTTGCTGACCTCCCCCATGTGTCATGACTGCCACCCATATACCAGACTCACCCATCACCCAGAGATGGATCTGTCCCTTCGAGGTGAAGTTCACTGTGTACTCAAAGATCCCGCTGTCCTCCTTTCTTAGCCGAGTCAGCAGAAATGTCCCATTGTGTTGGTAGAAGTGACCCCGTTGGGTGTACGGATCCCGTACCTTGCAGCCACCATGACATGCCACTACAACGGCTCCATTGGCGCCACTTAAGTCATAAACCGTGTAATTATCGATCTTTACTCCAGGAAAGGACACAGATGAGCCGATCTCTGCATATAGATGGGGAGTCTCCAGACCTCCGCCCCCTGAAGAAATAAACAGATATGTCAGTGTGGACGCTGAAGAGTTAAAGCTAAACTCCAGACAGATATAAAACACAAACTAATGCAGCTCTCTGATCATTACCATGGGCGTCCGCTGCATAGGGCGGGGGGGGGGGAATCAAGAAGGTGTTGAAGAGTGAATACACCCCTCCGCGAATGAAGCAGTGACAGCGCCGCTGTGACAGGCAGGTTAGAACAGAGAGAGAGAGAGGTGAGCTGCTGGCCGTGGTGTTGCAAAGGGAGCGTGGTCTGGTGCGGGGTGACACCACTGCACCTGACCAACCATCCCCTTCTCTCGTGGCCGTGGGCTGTTTGAGTGGTCCCGGGCTGGATGTCACACAGGCACAGCGAGCAGAGTGAAGCCGCCTCCCCCTCCAGTGTTTATCTGTACACAGGGGGAGGGAACCTGCTGTGCCGCGTTGATCTGAGGTACTGAATGGGATGGGGGAGGGGGGGGATCCGTCTGTGCTAAAGGGGCATTTGTGCTAAATGGGGGGTCCATCTGTGCTGAAGGGGGTCCATCTGTGCTGAAGGGGGTGTCCATCTGTGCTGAATGGAGGGGTCTGTGCTGAATGGAGGGGTCTGTGTGGAATGGGGGGGTCTGTGCTGAATGGAGGGGTCTGTGCTGAAGGGGGGTCTATCTGTGCTGAATGGAGGGGTCTGTGCTGAATGGAGGGGTCTGTGTGGAATGGGGGGGTCTGTGCTGAATGGAGGGGTCTGTGCGGAATGGGGGGGGGGGTCTGTGCGGAATGGAGGGGGTCTGTGCTGAATGGAGGGGTCTGTGCAGAATGGGGGTCCATCTGTGCAGAATGGAGAGGTCTGTGCGGAATGGGGGGGGGTCTGTGCTGATGGGGGGGTCTGGAAATTATCTAGGCTATATTTATATGGGCATGGAGTGAAGCTGAATTATCTCAAGAGCTATTTCACACTGCTAGCTGGCCGCGTTATCGGTAAAGCGGCGCTAAAAAGCGGCGCTTTTCCATCGTTTTGGCTGCGCTATTCAGCCGCTAGTGGGGCGATTTTAACCTCCGCTAGCGTTTGAAGAAAGGGTTAAATGCGACTTTGTATCGCCGCTGCACAAGCGCCCCCCCCCCCCCCTGAAAAAATTTCAGCGGATGCCCATGATCATTACATGTATTTTTTTCTAAATGCAAGCAATGCAATTACCTGAACTTGGTCTGGTATCGGCCTCTTGCATTCCTTGTACAGCAGGGCTCAGACTGGGAACGGGAGAAGCAGCACACAGTGTCAATCGCTTGTGCTGTAGTGCTTGTATGCACATAGGAGCAGAGAGTAGAGTAACAGCAAGATGAGCTCATTACTGTATTGCTTCTCTTTTCACTGTCCCGTCCTCTCCATAAAATTATCAGAGATTTGTGCTTAAACTAGAACTATAGGCAACACATTTTGGATAGAGTAAGGGAGTGTTAGAGCCCCGGTCAGGTTTTTTTTTTTTTTTTTGCCATCCGCCGTGTCCCATTGCAGAGATTTCCCTTCACTTCCTGCCCCACAACCGCGTTACTCGCGATCCGAGGTTCCGCTGTATTAGGTAATAGTGTAATGGTATAAAAGTTGATTTTTTTATTATACTCGGCACTTCAGCGAAATTGCATCATTCAGGCAGGATTTACTATACATCCACGTCAGAAAGGTATAGGACACCACCAGGCGCCGCCTATAACTGAAATGTCATTTCGGTGGATTGACCCCAGAATACGAGTATAAATACTTACTTTTACTTACGTTTTAACCACTTAAAGCGGGGGTTCACCCTATAAACAAGAAAAAAAATGTTTTTTTTCTTCTAGCATAAAATTAGGCATAGTAGCGCGAGCTACAGTATGCCTGTCTCGAATTTTTTATCCCCGTACTCACTGTGTAATCGTACATTGAACATTCCGACTGCCCACGGGGAATGGGCGTTCCAATCCAGACGGAAGGTGATTGGCGGCCGCGTCACGCTTCTCCGGAAATAGCCGAAATAGGCTTGGCTCTTCACGGCGCCTGCGCATAGCCTGTGCGCAGGCGCCGTGAAGAGCCGAGACCTACTCCGGCTGTCTTCGGGGAGCGTGACGTGCCAGAGCCGGCCGTCAATCATCCTCCCTCTCCATAGGCACGCCCATTCCCCGCGGGAGTCGGAATCTATAATGTACCAGTACACTGTGAGTACGGGGATAAAAAATTTGAGACAGGCATACTGTAGCTCGCGCTACAATGCCTGATTTTATGGTACAATGTTGACACTGAGGGTGAACTCCGCTTTAACGCCCGCCCACTGTATATGTACGTCCTGTTTTTAAAGATGGATATCTCGGTAACGGCAGCAGCTGCTGCCACAACCTGAGATATCCATCTTTACAGTGGGCGGACGTGTAAACGATAAAGGCGGTCTCCACGGTGGATTCGCCGCGAGATCGCCGTTATCGGTGGCGGGATTCTCTTGCTGGCCGAGTGTACACACACTCTATTCAAAAGAACCGCCGTTCTTTTGAATGGCACGAACGCGGTGACGTCATCGACTACGAGGAGCATGCGCTCGTCACATTCGACGCCGTCATCTTGGTACACCCTACCTATGCCTTGGAAGCTACCGCACATGCGTCAAGGTCATTTCGAGCATGCGCGGGTTTCCACGGCGACAGGTAAGTATACAGACGCTCGGGTTTCTCGGCAGGAAAACACTGCCGAGAATCACGACGAGACGATAGAGAGCAGGTTCTCTATTTTTCTCGTCCAGATTCTGGGCAGTTTTCTTGACGAGAAACCTCAAAGCCTCTTACGCACGCACGATGTACTCGGCAAGAAAGCTCTGCCGGCAGTTTTCTTGCCGAGAAAACCGAGCGTGTGTACGAAGCTTTACAGAAAAGCTTTCTTGAAATGAGGATCCTGTTACAGTCATGTAATGAGATCACACTGGGCGTTGGCGACTTCCTGATCAAACAAAGACGTGTTCCTCGCGAAGGGTGAAGTACAACGAGGCTGGAAAGTCCCTGAACATTCTAAGAAACCAAGAGACCCGACTACAGATAATCTGAATGTCTTCTTCACAACGGAGCACCAAACCCACCCCATGGATCACCATCACCTATCAGGGATTCTACAACACGGGGCCCCAAATAATTCCCAGCCTCTGGATCTTATAGAAAAATGGTTCTCATGGATTTATGGGGGGTTTTCGGCATCGGCATTCTTTGTAGCCCTCAAGAACCGACCAGAATTTTACCCATAACACCACAATGGAACATCTGGATGACTACAACCACCCCAAGCTCCAACCGCTACCTCCAAAATGTTTTGCTTGTACTCTGGATTATTAATTCTTTATTGGGGGTTAGCTGGGGGGTCATTGGCGGAGCTATGGAGGTAAGTGGCAAAGGTATGGGCAAGGGGACAACATGGCGCCCAAAAAGGCCTTACACAGAAGGAACAGCTGGACGCAAACTATCCAGGACTATTGCTAGATCCAAGAGGAGTCCAAAACCTGTGTCCATGTTATTCACCACAAATCTAGCCAAGAGTGGAGGTTTCATTTGATCTTGTGATCTACTGAACGTGTTTTAACTGCTGGGGGCTAGGAGAGATGGTTAGGACGTGGGGCCAGGACTCTACATGAGGCCCCAACGATGAGGCACTATTCCTTCCACAGACACCAACGATGAGGCACTATTCCTTCCACAGACACCAACGATGAGGCACTATTCCTTCCACAGACACCAACGATGAGGCACTATTCCTTCCACAGACACCAACGATGAGGCACTATTCCTCTCACTGACACCAACGATGAGGCACTATTCCTCTCACTGACACCAACGATGAGGCACTATTCCTCTCACTGACACCAACGATGAGGCACTATTCCTCTCACTGACACCAACGATGAGGCATAATTCCTCTCACTGACACCAACGATGAGGCACTATTCCTCTCACTGACACCAACGATGAGGCACTATTCCTCTCACTGACACCAACGATGAGGCACTATTCCTCTCACTGACACCAACGATGGGGCACTATTCCTCTCACTGACACCAACGTTGAGGCATAATTCCTCTCACTGACACCAACGATGAGGCACTATTCCTCTCACTGACACCAACAATGAGGCACTATTTCTTCCACAGACACCAATGATGAGGCACTAATCCTCCCACTGACACCAACAATGGGGCACTATTCCTGACACTATTCCTGAGTCACTTTTCTCCGCCCTCTACCCACCTCCGAGCACTGTACCTTGGTTCCACCCCCTTACCCACCTCCGAGGACCATTCCTTGGTTCCACCCGCTACCCACCTCCGAGCACTGTACCTTGGTTCCACCCCCTTACCCACCCCCGAGAACCATTCCTTGGTTCCACCCGCTACCCACCTCCGAGGACCATCCCTTGGTTCCACTCCCCTTACCCACCTCCGAGGACCATTCCTTGGTTCCAACCGCTACCCACCTCCGAGGACCATTCCTTGGTTCCACCCCCCTTCCCACCTCTGAGGACCATTCCTTGGTTCCACCCCCCTTCCCACCTCTGAGGACCATTCCTTGGTTCCACCCCCTTCCCACCTCCGAGGACCATTCCTTGGTTCCACCCCCTTCCCACCTCCGAGGACCATTCCTTGGTTCCACTCCCTACCCACCTCTGAGAACTGTCCCTTGGTTCCACTCACTACCCACCTCCGAGGACCATTCCTCGGTTCCGCCCCCTACCCACCTCCGAGGACCATTCCTTGGTTCCACCCGCTACCCACCTCCGAGGACCATCCCTTGGTTCCACCCCCCTACCCACCTCCGATGACCATCCCTTGGTTCCACCCCCCTACCCACCTCCGAGGACCATCCCTTGGTTCCACCCCCCTTACCCACCTCCGAGGACCATTCCTTGGTTCCACCCGCTACCCACCTCCGAGGACCATTCCTTGGTTCCACCCCCCTTACCCACCTCCGAGGACCATCCCTTGGTTCCACCCCCCTTACCCACCTCCGAGGACCATCCCTTGGTTCCACCCCCCTTACCCACCTCCGAGGACCATCCCTTGGTTCCACCCCCCTTACCCACCTCCGAGGACCATTCCTTGGTTCCACCCCCTTCCCCCCTCTGAGGACCATTCCTTGGTTCTACCCCCTTCCCACCTCCGAGGACCATTCCTTGGTTCCACTCCCTACCCACCTCTGAGAACTGTCCCTTGGTTCCACTCCCTACCCACCTCTGAGGACCATTCCTCGGTTCCGCCCCCTACCCACCTCCGAGGACCATTCCTTGGTTCCACCCCCTTCCCCCCTCTGAGGACCATTCCTTGGTTCTACCCCCTTCCCACCTCCGAGGACCATTCCTTGGTTCCACTCCCTACCCACCTCTGAGAACTGTCCCTTGGTTCCACTCCCTACCCACCTCTGAGGACCATTCCTCGGTTCCGCCCCCTACCCACCTCCGAGGACCATTCCTTGGTTCCACCCCCTTCCCCCCTCTGAGGACCATTCCTTGGTTCCACTCCCTACCCACCTCCGAGGACTATTCCTTGGTTCCACCCCCCTACCCACCTCCCAGTATCACCCCTTTTGGAAAATACAGAACAAACTATCATTTTGTGGTGTTGATTAATTTGTTAATGATAACAAGGAAAGCAGTAAAATAGATTCCCTGCAGCCAGTAGCAATAGACCCCCCCCACAAACAATAGATCCTCCAGCAACTATAGACGTTCCATCAAAAGCAAAACTTACCCCCAGCAAAATAAATCCACCCCAGCAACAATAGATCTCCCAGCAGCCAGCATCAAAAGACTCCTCCCTCAATAGTAGATCCCTCCCAGCAACAATGGATCCCCCACCAGCAACAATAGATCTCCTCCAGAGATAACAGATCCCCCAGCAGCCAGCAATAAACCCTCCAGCACCTCCCAACCATTACATACATTCAGTGCCAGAGGTGCTGGAACTGCGTTCCCCCACTTTCATGCTAAAAGAAAGCCCTGGGTCTTGGTATCTTGGCATTGAAAATACTGCCCTCCCAATCCCTATTTGGAGCCCATAATATATTTAAACATCTCAATCATGTCTCCCCTTTCCCTTCTTTCCTCTATACTGTATATATGAAGTTCCTAAAGTCTCTCCTGAATTTACCAGGAACCCCATTTTCACTGTGTCCCCCAACTTATACAGCAAGGGGCCCCACTACTCTATGTATAGGAACCCCATTTTCACTGTGTCCCCCAACTTATACAGCAAGGGGCCCCACTACTCTACGTATAGGGCCTGACTCAGCATAGAGAGTGTCTATGACGTCACCGCAGGAACCCCATGAACCCCATTTTCACTGTGTCCCCCAACTTATACAGCAAGGGGCCCCACTACTCTACGTATAGGGCCTGACTCAGCATAGAGAGCGTCTATGACGTCACCGCAGGAACCACATTTTTCACTGTGTCCCCCGACTTATACAGCAAGGGGCCCCACTACTCTACGTATAGGGCCCGACTCAGCATAGAGAGCGTCTATGACGTCACCGCAGGAACCACATTTTTCACTGTGTCCCCCAACTTATACAGCAAGGGGCCCCACTACTCTATGTATAGGACCCGACACAGCATAGAGAGTGTCTATCACGTCACTGCAGGAACCCCATTTTCACTGCGTCCCCCAACTTATACAGCAAGGGGCCCAACTACTCTACATATAGGGCCCCGACTCAGCATAGAGAGTGTCTATGACGTCACCGCAGGAACCCTGTGAACCCCATTTTCACTGTGTCCCCCAACTTATACAGCAAGGGGCCCCACTACTCTACGTATAGGGCCCGACTCAGCATAGAGAGCGTCTATGACGTCACCGCAGGAACCCCATTTTCACTGTGTCCCCCGACTTATACAGCAAGGTGCCCCGCCCCACTACTCTACGTATATGGCCCTGACTCAGCATAGAGAGCGTCTATGACGTCACCGCAGGAACCCCATGAACCCCATTTTCACTGTGTCCCCCGACTTATACAGCAAGGGGCGCCACTACTCTATGTATAGGAACCCCATTTTCACTGTGTCCCCCAACTTATACAGCAAGGGGCCCCACTACTCTACGTACAGGAACCCCATTTTCACTGTGTCCCCCAACTTATACAGCAAGGGGCCCCACTACTCTACGTACAGGAACCCCATTTTCACTGTGTCCCCCAACTTATACAGCAAGGGGCCCCACTACTCTACGTATAGGGCCCTGACTCAGCATAGAGAGCGTCTATGACGTTACCGCAGGAACCCCATGAACCCCATTTTCACTGTGTCCCCGACTTATACAGCAAGGGGCCCCACTACTCTACGTATAGGGCCCTGACTCAGCATAGAGAGTGTCTTTGACGTCACCGCAGGGACCCCGTGAACCCCATTTTCACTGTGTCCCCCGACTTATACAGCAAGGGGCCCCACTACTCTACGTACAGGAACCCCATTTTCACTGTGTCCCCCAACTTATACAGCAAGGGGCCCCACTACTCTACGTACAGGAACCCCATTTTCACTGTGTCCCCCAACTTATACAGCAAGGGGCCCCACTACTCTACGTATAGGGCCCTGACTCAGCATAGAGAGCGTCTATGACGTTACCGCAGGAACCCCATGAACCCCATTTTCACTGTGTCCCCGACTTATACAGCAAGGGGCCCCACTACTCTACGTATAGGGCCCTGACTCAGCATAGAGAGTGTCTTTGACGTCACCGCAGGGACCCCGTGAACCCCATTTTCACTGTGTCCCCCAACTTATACAGCAAGGGGCCCCACTACTCTACGTATAGGGCCCGACTCAGCATAGAGAGCGTCTATGACGTCACCGCAGCTGACTAATTATAAAGTGAAATGACTACAATTTCCCACACCCACCTCAGTGACTAAATAGAGAAACAGAAAGCGACCGCATGACTGGGCGAGTTTCCTAAAAAACAAAAACACGCCGTAACCGATGTGACGCCACCCTAATTATTATTATTATTATTATTATTATTATAAAGGATTTATATGGCGCCAACAGTTTGCGCAGCGCTTTACAACATCGGGGAAGACAGTGCAGTTACATTACAGGAGGGGTCAGAGGGCTCTGATCATAGGAGCTTACAATCTAGAAGATTTACACCCGTTCAGATCTGGAGAGGGATCGGTGAACCTCCACCCCCCCAAAAAAAATGTACTAAAATAAAGTGAAAAATACTGGAAAGAGGTATATAATGCTGGGACTTGTGGTTCCTCTATGGCAGCCCATACACACACTATGGCCCGGATTCAGGTAGAATTGCGCATTATTTACGGAGGCGCAGGGCAATGTTTTTGCCCTGCGCCCCCGCAAATTTGCTCCGCTGCCCTTGATTCACGGAGCAGAAGCTCTGTGAATTGCACGGCGCAAGAGTGCGCAATTTAAATGATCCCGTAGGGGGGCGGGAATCATTTAAATTAGGCGCGTTCCCGCGCCGATCGTAGAGCGCATGCTCCGTCGGGAAACTTTCCCGACGTGCATTGCGGCAAATGACATCGCAAGGACGTCATTTGCTTCAAAGTGAACGGCGTCCAGCGCCATTCACGAATCACTTACGCAAACGACGTAAAATTCAAATTTCGCGACGCGGGAACGACAGGGTATACGTAACATGGGCTGCCCCTGCGCGAAAACCGCCGTACGTAAACGACGTAAATTGCATACGCAGGGCTTGCGCAACGTTGTGAATCGGTGTTAGTATGCAATTTGCATACTATACGCTGAGCACGACGGGAACGCCACCTAGCGGCCATCGCAAGAATGCAGCCTAAGATATGTGGGCATAAGAGCCTTATGCCGCGCAGATCTTATGCTGCAGTCGGCGTAACGAGGTTCCTGAATCAGGAGCATTCGTTACGCCGGGGCAAGTAAGCAATTGCGCTGTGCAACTATGATTACACAGGCGCAATTGCTTCTTGAATCTACCCCACTATATATATATAGATTGCAGTAATGGGATTTTACATTGAGATTCTTACCTGTGGTCCAGCTGGCTCTCGGCACCAACATGACCAGGAATATGAGGGGGGTCATCCTGGGACGGGTCAGTATTGGGGTGTTTGGGGGTGCAGGAGGAGGAGCAGAAAAGCCGACTCAACTCTGCTGCATCAGCTGATGTAATGATAAGTTAGAACATATAGGAGGGGGGAGGGGGAGAGGGGCCTCATGTGACCGTAAAGGTGGAAACTCCCGAGTGTTGTGCAATTTTCACGGGAATAGACGCCATTATAGACGGGGAGCTCTGTGATACTTTATATACGAAGCGTATCACTTCACACACACCCAGATCAGGATTGTCTGATTACATTGTATGAAATATTAGTATTTTATTGTAAAAAATATAAATATAAAGAGAAAATAAAGCAGGGAAAGGGGTGTGGCCAAGGAAGGGCAATGACGTAGCGCCACACCCCCTTCTACAACCCTCATGTGACACGGGGAGGGAGGGAGGCGAGGGACTCCACATGTTACAACAAAGTCACGCTGCAAATATTTTTATACTACGCAACAATACGCTGACTCCGCCTCTACTGAACTACAATGTCCAGCATGCCCAGTCCGAGCAATGGTGGGATTCTCAGCTCAGCCACAGCTACAGTCATCCTCTGACTAACCTGATACATTGTGACAGAGAAAAAACAACAACAGGCGCCACTTAGAAAAGACTGTAAACTTTTAATGTATAAACAGCATCAGGTTACTGATACATTGTAACACTGCACTACATCTCCCTGTATTTACTAATCACAGCCTGATACATTGTAACACTGCGCTACATCTCCCTGTATTTACTAAACACAACCTGCAGCTAATATCTCCTTCCTCCCCAGAGGAGATTTATTTCTTTCACCAGCCAGTAACTTCCTACAAGGCTGGCATTGTTCCCCAACCATAGGCGTGCGCACAGGGTGTGCCAGGTGTGCCTGGGCACACCCTAATCACCCTGTGTGGTGCAGATTGCGTCAAAATATACTGCGTTAAACATGCAGTAACACACAGAAAAATACAGCATTAAATGGCACATAACACACCGAAATATACAACGTTAAACGTGCACTAATGCACAGAAATATGCTGCATTAAACGTGCAGCAACACACTGGAATATACTGCTTTAAACATACAGTAACGCACAGAAATAGACCCCTGATATTTCACCATAGCTCCCTAATGGGGCTCCTAAAATAAAATAAATATAAAATAAAAATAAAAAAACTACTAACACTGTCCACTGCCCTACTGACACCAATCTCTGCCCTACTGACACCGTCCACCGCTCTGCTGACACCATCAGTATACTGTATATACACATACAAATATGTTTGAGCTTTGGGGTGCACACCCTAATGCAGTGCTTCTCAAATAGTGGGGCGCGCCCCCCTGGGGGGCCGCGAGGCTCCGTAAAGGGGGGCTTGTGTGACCTGGCAATTATCCCCCGTTTCCAGCCAGTGGCGGAACTACCGCCATAGCGACCAGGGCCGGCCTTTGCAATGATGTGTGCGGGGATGCTGGGGATGCTGATCTGCACGGCACCCCGGCGCTGCAGAGGGGGGGGGGTGGCGCCGACGCGCCCGAAGTGTCTGACACTGTCTGGTCCCCTTGGCACGCACGCCCTCCCTTCCTCCCTCCTCCGCGTCTCAGGTCAGGTGGTCAGGTGGTAGCGCGGCGCCGTTGCGTGCATGCATAAGGCATGCAGTTAAAATTCGAACGGCGGGACCAGGACGGGACTGAGACTGCCGCCTTACACAGTGCGCTGAAGAAAAGGAAAAGGTAAGGCCGCCCGTCCCCTCCACCTTATCCAGCAGGCTGACAGGTGTCATCCCTCCTCCCACCTCACCTGTACTCCAATGAGGAGGGCCAGTTTATAAAAAAAAAAAACGTAAAAAAAAAAATGTCAAAATTGATCTTTTGTTGAAAAAAAAAAAGGAAAAAAATAAAACGCAGAGGTGATCAAAAACCTATGTCTCCAACATAAAAAAATAAAGATGATTGCTCCCCAACATAGAGATTATTTTCCCTCAATAGAGACCCCCCCCCCCCAGCAGACCAGGCAGTGCCCCCTCCACACTGGCAGCTCTCACCTGTAGCTGTGTAGAGGGTGGTCAGAGATATCAGGAGGATCAGGGGGGTCTTCATGGTGCAGGGATTGGGGGGAATCTCCTCCAGAGACATCCACAAGCTCTTCTGATGAAACCTCAGTGATGACACAGACTGGAGGAATGCAGGAAGAGTCTGGGGGATGGAGTGATGAGGTGTGGGAGGGATGGGGATGACGGTGCCCAGTGACAGCCACAGGGCGTGATGCCATCTCATTGACTGCACACAGTGAATGGGTCTGGGCATGTGGGGTGAGGAGGAGGAGGAGGGGAGAGCAGGTAACCCGCTGCTGTTGCTAGGGAGTCAATCTTACAATCTCTGGATCAACTGTGGGTATAGAATTGGGTATATGGGATTGTATATTATTTTTTTTATTTTATTTTTTATGGTTGAACTGCATGAACTTGTATATTTTTTCAACCTGACTGACTATGTAACAATGTAACATTCACAGATAACGAATTAGCACCTCATGGTGGACTCTTGATGCGCTCTCAGTTAAAAGACGTCGCCATCTAGTAATAAAAGCACCCACTATTTTATTGAAATTAAAGTTATGCACAGCTGCAGGTGGGGGGGCTGCCGCGAATTGAGAAGCGGGGGGGGGGGGGGGGGATGCTGCGGCGAATTTAGGTCGGGGGCTTTGGGTGCTGATGAACAAGAAAAGAGGGGGGGGATGCCCTGGGGACCTCTGGGCCCCTTTACAAAAATAAAGTAATAAAAAAAAAATATCTAAAAAAAAAATTGATAAAAATTATTAAAAAGGGGGGTAGCCATCCGGGGCCCTGGGTACCTCTGGGCCCTTTTAATAAAGACCAAATATATATATAAAAGGGGGGGTTGCCATCTGGGGCCCTGGGGACCTTTGGGCCCTTTAATTAAAAAATATATAAAACAATAAATTGTATTATTAAAAAAAATGGGGGTTGCCATCCGGGGCCCTGGGGACCTCTGGGCCCTTTAATAATAATAATAATAATAATAATAATAATAATAATAATAAATATGTATATATATTTCTAAAAAAATTATATTTTTTTTTTATAAAAAATAAATAAAAAAAAGGGGGGGCTGCCTTCCGGGGTCCTAGGGACCTCTGGGCCCCTTACAAAAAAAAAAAAAAATAATAATAAAAAAATTAAAAAAAAGGGGTTGCCATCCGGGCCCCTTACAGGTGTACTGCCTGTACCCCCCTGATGGCGGCCCTGTACACAGTATGCCCTGTACACAGTATGCCCTGTACACAGTATATATAAAGGGCCAGATTCACATAGGTTAGCGGATCTTTAGATCCGCGTAACCTATCTGATTTAAGATCCGCCGCCGCAAGTTTTTGAGGCAAGTGGTTAATTCACAAAGCACTTACCTCAAAACTTGCGGCGGCGTATGGTAAATCTCCCGGCAGGATTCGAATTCCGCGGCTAGGGGGAGTGTACTATTTAAATCAGGCGCGTCCCCGCGCCGATTGAACTGCGCATGCGCCGCAGGCTAAATTTCCCAGCGTGCATTGGTCCAAATGATGTCGCTAGGACGTCATTGGTTTCGGCGTGAGCGTAACTTGCATCCAGCTCTTTTGTGAATCCACTTACGCAAACGACGTAAAAATTCAAAACTCGGCGCAGGAACGACGGCCATACTTAACATTGGCTGCGCCTCATAGACCCAGGGGTAACTATACGCCGGAAAAAGCCGAACGCAAACGGCGTAAAAAAAAAAGCGCCGGGCGGTCGTTCATTTTCATTTTCAATGACGGTCGTTCACATCTATGCGTTGCGATTCCTCTCCGAATGCGATGCGATTAAAAAAAAAAAAGGGTCTTGTACGAGTTTACAGCGTTGCGCTGCGAATTTAGTCTCCATAGGCATCAATGTAAATGGTTCTGGAAGCGCATTGTTTGGTTCGCATATGTGCAAATTCTTCCCCTCCAGCTCCTCCTCCCAGTTCTTGTCAATATCTCCCCACAAAAGAAAACAGGGAAGAGCACAGGAAGTTAACCACTTCAGCCCCGGACCATTTTGCTGGTCAATGACCGGGCCACTTTTTGCGATTGGGCACTGCGTCACTTTAACTGACAATTGCGCGACGTGGCTCCCAAACAAAATTGATGTCCTTTTTTCCCCCACAAATAGAGCTTTCTTTTGGTGGTATTTGCGCTATAAATATTCTCCGAAAATATATAAAAAAAGGTTTTTTTTTCCTCAGTTTCGGCCGATACGTATTCTTCTACCTATTTTTCGTAAAAAAAAATCACAGTAAGCGATTATTGATTGGTTTGCGCAAAAGTTATAGCGTCTACAAAATAGGGGGTAGTTTTATGGCATTTTTATTAATATCTTTTTTTACTAGTAATGGCGGCGATCAGCGATTTTTTTTCGGTACTGCGACATTATGGCGGACACATCGGACACTTTTGACACATTTTTGAGACCATTGTCATTTTTGTAGCGATCAGTGCTATAAAAATGCATTGATTACTGTAAAAATGTCACTGGCAGGGGTTAACACTAGGGGGCGGGGAAGGGGTTAAGTATGTTCCCTGGGTGTGTTCTAACTAAAGGGGGGAGGGGACTGACTGGGGGAAATGACTGATTGCTGTTCACACATTTCTCCCCTGACAGGACCGGGAGCTGTGGGTTTACACCCACAGCTCCCGGTTCTCGCCCTGTCACCAACGATCGCGTGTGCCTGGCGGTGATCGCGCCCGCCGGGCACTCGCATCAGCACCAGGGGCGAGCGGGGGGCCCCTAGTGGCCGTAATGCAAAATCACGTTATGTTAGCAGCCGAGCCGACCTGCCTCCGTAAAACTACGGTGGGCGGTCGGCAAGCGGTTAACACCCATTTTTTTTCTTGCCTTTTCAATTGGCCTGAGCACAAATCTCATATGTGCCTAATTTACATTCTAAGCGCAATAAACTCGCATTGAATTCGCATTACAATCGCGCTGGTAATGACAAAAACACGCAATGAAAAAATTTGCATCACAATTGCATCGCACGAGTGTGAACCGCCACTACATGTCTAAGGCCCCTTTCACACGGATGGATAGAATGGTGCTTTTAGCTGCGGATTTTACCGCAGCTAGAAGCACACAATGCTTTCCTATGACATCATTCACGCACTACGGTTACCTGCGGTTTTGTGCGGATAGAAGAAATAGAACTGGATGCGTCCAGCTGCGAAATCCCACAGCTATCGGCACATAACCGCAGGTAATCGCAGTGCACTGTGTCAGCTGCATTTGGTATGAATCTTGAGGGGGAACTCCACGCCAATTTTCATATAAAAAACCTGCATGGGTTCCCCCCCTACAGGAGCATACCAGGCCCTTGGATCTGCTATGGATTTTAAGGAGAACCCCCCTACACCAAAAAAACAGCACGGGGTTCCCCCCAAAATCCATACCAGACCCGTATCCGAGCAGCAGCCCGGCCGGTCAGGAAAGGGGTGGGGACGAGCGAGCGGCCCCTCCCTCCTTAACCGTGCCAGGCCGCATGCCCTCAACATGGGGTGATAGGTGCTTTGGGGTGGGGGCGGGGCGCCCTGTGACCCCCCTACCCCAAAGCACCTGACCCCATGTTGATGAGGACAGGACCCCTTCCCGACAAACCTGGTCGTTGGTTGTCGGGATCTGCGGGAGGGGAGCTTATCGGAATCCGGGAGCCCCCTTTAATAAGGGGGCCCCCAGATGCCGGCCCCCCACCCTAGGTGAATGAGTATGGGGTACATCGTACCCCTACCCATTCACCTGGCAAAAAAAAATATGTAAAAAAAAAAACACTGCACAGGGTTATTAAAGTAATTTATTTGTCAGCTCCGGTGCCCCCCTCTATTCTTTATCTCTTTTACAAGGGGGGGCCTTCTTCTTCGATGTCTTCTGGGGGGGGGGGGTGTGCCGGTCTTCACCGCCACCTGGTTCTCTTCCATTGGGGGGGCGCTTTCTTCTTTAGCTCTTTTACAGCGGCCCCCCTCTCGGGATTCTTCGACGTCTTCGGCGGGGGGTGCCCGGGCTTCTGTCGCCTTCTGCCTCCTTCTTCCTCTCTTCTTCGATGTTGACACGTCGCTTCCTCCCGCTGTAATGCCGTGTGCGCGGCTCACACCGATTTATATAGGCCTCTTATGATGTCACAGTCCCATCATGCTCCGGGTGCACAGAGCATGATGGGACTGTGACGTCATAAGAGGCCTATATAAATCGGTGTGAGCCGCGCACCCGGCATTACAGCGGGAGGAAGCGGCGTGTCAACATCGAAGAAGAAGAAGGCAAAAGGCGACAGAAGCCCGGGCATCCCCCGCCGAAGACGTCGAAGAAGAAGCCCGGGAGGGGGGCCGCTGTAAAAGAGCTAAAGAAGAAAGCGCCCCCCCGGCGGAAGAGAACCAGATGGTGGTGAAGACCGACACATCCCCCGCCGAAGACGTCGAAGAAGAAGCCAGGGAGGGGGGCCGCTGTAAAAGAGCTAAAGAAGAAAGCGCCCCCCCGGCGGAAGAGAACCAGATGGTGGTGAAGACCGACACATCCCCCGCCGAAGACGTCGAAGAAGAAGCCAGGGAGGGGGGCCGCTGTAAAAGAGCTAAAGAAGAAAGCGCCCCCCCCCCCGGCGGAAGAGAACCAGACGGCGGTGAAGACCGAAACATCCCCCCCCATACTCATTCACCTAGGGTGGGGGGCCGGCATCTGGGGGCCCCCTTATTAAAGGGGACTCCCAGATTCCGATAAGCTCCCCTCCCACAGACCCCAACAACCAACGGCCAGGGTTGTCGGGAATAGGCCCTGTCCTCTTTAACATGAGGACAGGTGCTTTGGGGTGGGGGGGGCCACAGGGCGCCCCCCGCCCCAAGGCACCAACCCCCCCATGTTAAGGGCATGCGGCCTGGCACGGTTAAGGAGCCCATACACTCACACAATATATACTGTAGATTGCAGTTACATTGTAGTTCTCACCTACAGCCCAGCTGGCTGTCAGCACCATGGCCAGTGATAGGAGGGGGGGGGGGGCTGGGCTCGTCCCGGGACTGGTCAGTATTGGGGTGATCGGGGGTGCAGGAGGAGAAGAGCTGAGTGTGTAACTGCAGGATCTGATATAATGATATGTAAGAATATATGATGGGGGAGGGGCCTCATCTGACCATAGAGACGGAATTCCCCAGTATTATGCAATATACATCGTACACCAGACCAGAGCAATACCTTCCTCTTCCCTCCCCCAGCAGTCACCTATCAGTGCCCATCAGTGTCACCTATCAGTGCCCATCAGTGTCACCTATCAGTGCCCATCAGTGTCACCTATCAGTGCCCATCAGTACTAATAATCAGTGCCCACCAGTGTCACCTATCAGTGCCCATCAGTACTGCTTATCAGTGCCCATCAGTGTCACCTATCAGTGCCCATCAGTACTGCTAATCAGTGCCCACCAGTGTCACCTATCAGTGCCCATCAGTACTGCTTATCAGTGCCCATCAGTGTCACCTATCAGTGCCCATCAGTACTGCTTTTAGTGCCCACCAGTGTCACCTATCATTGTCCATAAGTACTGGTAATCAGTGCCTACTATTGTCACCTATCAGTGCCCACCAGTGTCACCTATCAGTGCCCATCAGTACTGCTTATCAGTGCCCACCAGTGTCACCTATCAGTGCCCATCAGTACTGCTTTTAGTGCCCACCAGTGTCACCTATCATTGCCCATCAGTACTGGTAATCAGTGCCTACCAGTGTCACCTATCATTGCCCATAAGTACTGGTAATCAGTGCCTACTATTGTCACCTATCAGTGCCCAGCAGTGTCGCCTATCAGTGCCCAGCAGTGTCACCTATCAGTGCCCATCAGTACTGCTAATCAGTTCCCACCAGTGTTACCTTTCAGTACTGCTAATCAGTTCCCACCAGTGTTACCTTTCAGTACTGCTAATCAGTGCCCACCAGTGTCACCTATCAGTACTGCTAATCAGTGCCCACCAGTGTCACCTATCAGTACTGCTAATCAGTGCCCACCAGTGTCACCTATCAGTACTGCTAATCAGTGCCCACCAGTGTCACCTATCAGTACTGCTTTTAGTGCCCACCAGTGTCACCTATCATTGTCCATAAGTACTGGTAATCAGTGCCTACTATTGTCACCTATCAGTGCCCACCAGTGTCACCTATCAGTGCCCATCAGTACTGCTTATCAGTGCCCACCAGTGTCACCTATCAGTGCCCATCAGTACTGCTTTTAGTGCCCACCAGTGTCACCTATCATTGCCCATCAGTACTGGTAATCAGTGCCTACCAGTGTCACCTATCATTGCCCATAAGTACTGGTAATCAGTGCCTACTATTGTCACCTATCAGTGCCCAGCAGTGTCGCCTATCAGTGCCCACCAGTGTCACCTATCAGTGCCCATCAGTACTGCTAATCAGTTCCCACCAGTGTTACCTTTCAGTACTGCTAATCAGTGCCCACCAGTGTCACCTATCAGTACTGCTAATCAGTGCCCACCAGTGTTACCTATCAGTACTGCTAATCAGTGCCCACCAGTGTCACCTATCAGTACTGCTAATCAGTGCCCACCAGTGTCACCTATCAGTACTGCTAATCAGTGCCCACCAGTGTTACCTATCAGTACTGCTAATCAGTGCCCACCAGTGTCACCTATCAGTACTGCTAATCAGTGCCCACCAGTGTCACCTATCAGTACTGCTAATCAGTGCCCACCAGTGTCACCTATCAGTACTGCTAATCAGTGCCCACCAGTGTCACCTATCAGTACTGCTAATCAGTGCCCACCAGTGTCACCTATCAGTACTGCTAATCAGTGCCCACCAGTGTTACCTATCAGTACTGCTAATCAGTGCCCACCAGTGTCACCTATCAGTACTGCTAATCAGTGCCCACCAGTGTCACCTATCAGTACTGCTAATCAGTGCCCACCAGTGTCACCTATCAGTACTGCTAATCAGTGCCCACCAGTGTTACCTATCAGTACTGCTAATCAGTGCCCACCAGTGTCACCTATCAGTACTGCTAATCAGTGCCCACCAGTGTCACCTATCAGTACTGCTAATCAGTGCCCACCAGTGTTACCTATCAGTACTGCTAATCAGTGCCCACCAGTGTTACCTATCAGTACTGCTAATCAGTGCCCACCAGTGAAGGAGAAAAATTACCTGTTTGCATAATTTTATAATACAATAAAAAAACAATGGCCTGGATTCAAGTAGCAATTGCGCCTGTGTAACCATAGGTTACACAGCGCATTTGCTTACTTGCCCCCGCGTTACGAATGCTCCTGATTCAGGAACATCGTAACGCCGACTGCAGCCTAAGATCTGCGTGGCATAAGGCTCTTATGCCCGCATATCTTAGGCTGCATTCTAGTGATGACCGCTAGGGGGCGCTCCCATTGTGCTCAGTGTATAGTATGCAAATTGCATACTAACACCGATTCACAATGTTGCGCGAGCCCTGCGTACGCAAGTTACGTCGTTTCCATACGGCGTCTTTAGCGTAAGGCTGCCCCTTCTAATAGCAGGGGCAGCCAATGCTACGTATACCCGTCTTTCCCGCGTTGCGACGTTCGAATTTTACGTACTTTGAAGCAAATGACGTCCTTGCGACGTCATTTGCCGCAATGCACGTCGGGAAAGTTTCCCGACGGAGCATGCGCTCTACGCTCGGCGCGGGAGCGCGCCTAATTTAAATGATTCCCGCCTGGGAATCGTAGTGTTAGAAGAGGTCTTCTCTTCTCTTTCTATTGAGACCATATATGTTGTCAGTCTGTATGTTGTTTTTATGGTATATTTATTGTATTGTCTTGGAAAAAAGTAATAAAAGAAGTTTGGAAATAAAAAAAAAAAAAAAAAAAAAAAAAAAAAGATTCCCGCCCCCTACGGGATCATTTACATTAGGCGCCCTTACGCAGGGCAAGTTTACACAGCGCACACGCAATTTACGGAGCTACTGCTCCGTGAATCGCGGGTAGCGCAGTAAATTTGCAGGGGGCGCAGGGCAAAAACGCTGCCCTGCGCCTCCGCAAATAAGGGGCAAATCTACCTGAATCCGGGCCATTGTTTTTTTTTTGTTTGTTTTGTTTTCAATCTCTTTATTTGTTTTTGATAATGTTTTTGTTGGTTTTTTTTTTCAGAAAATTTCTTTTTTGTTTGTTTAGCGAAAAAAATAAAAATAAAAAAGTGGTGACTAAATACCACGCTCAGTTTGTATGAAGAAATGATGATAAAAATGTCTTATGGGTACAGTGTAGCGCGACCGCGCAATTGTCATTGAGAGCGTGACAGCGCTGAAAGCTGGAAATTGGTCTGGGCAGGAAGGGGGTATAAGTGCCCGGTAGGCAAGTGGTTAACAACAGAAACATAGGGCACTATGAGTATATGTATAACTGACTGGGGAAGATGAAGACAACGGGCTAGATTCAAAAAGCAATTGCGTCTGCGTATCCATAGTTACGCAGCGCAATTGCTTAGTTGCGCCGGCGTAACGACTTTTCTGTATTCAGAAAGCTCGATACGCCGACTGCAGCCTAAGATATGCGCGGCATAAGGCTCTTATGCCGTCGTATCGTAGGCTGCATTCTTACGTTGGCCGCTAGGTGGCGTTCCCGTAGTGTTCAGCGTAGAGTATGCAAATTGCATACTAACACCGATTCACAACCGTACGCGCACCCTGCGTACGCATTTTACGTCGTTTGCGTTCGTCGGGTTCCGCGTAAGGCTGCTCATGCTATTAGCAGGGGCAGCCAATGCTAAGTCTACCCGTCGTTCCCGCGTCGCGATGTTTGAAAATTACGTCGTTTGCGTAAGTGAATCGTCTATGCCGCTGGACGCCATTTACGTTCACGTTAAAGCAAATGACGTCCTTGCGACGTCATTTGCCGCAATGCACGTCGGGAAAGTTTCCCGATGGAGCATGCGCACTACGTTCGGCGCGGGAACGCGCCTAATTTAAATGATCCACGCCCCCCTACGGGATCATTTAAATTACGCGCGCTCACGCCGGCCATTTTTACGGAGCGCCCCCGCAAATTAGGGAGCTACTGCTTCGTGAATGAAGCGTAGCGCAAGTAATTTACGGAGGCGTATCGTAAAAACGGTACGCTGCGCTGCCGTAGCAGTGCGCGCCCCTACCTGAATCTACCCCAATGAATGGAAAAGGCTTGATAATGCTGGGACTTGTAGTTCCTCTATGGCAGCCCATACACTCACACAATATATACTGTAGATTGCAGTTACATTGTAGTTCTCACCTACAGCCAGGGACGGACTGACAACTCATGGGGCCCCCGGGCAATAGAAGATTATGGGGCCCCTCTGGCTTACAGGTGGCCACCACGCCAGGAGGTAGTGCAGAGGCGGGGCAGCTAAAATCTCAGGATCTTCACATTAAAATCATGTCAGTTTCGGACATATCAGGGACAGATCTAAAAAAAACACAGATTTTTACATACTGTCCCTGGTTTTACTGAGCCTGGCAACCGTGGGCGCTCCCTAAAACTGCCCAGGGTAAGGGCGCGTAATTTAAATGATCCCGTAGGGGGCGTGGATTATTTAAATGTACGCGCATGCTCCGTCGGGAAACTTTCCCGACGTGCATTGCGGTAAATGACGTCGCAAGGACGTCATTTGCTTTAACGTGAACGTAAATGGCGTCCAGCGCCATTCACGATTCACTTACGCAAACAACGTAATTTTCAAACATCGCAACGCAGGAACGACGGGTATACTTAGCATTGGCTGCCCCTGCTAATAGCAGGAGCAGCCTTACGCAGAAATCGACGAACGCAAACGACGTAAAATTTGAACGCCGGGCACGCGTACGTTTCTGAATCGGCGTGAGTATGCAATTTGCATACTATACGCTGACCAGTACGGGAACGCCACCTAGCGGCCATCGTAAGAATGCAGCCTAAGATACGACGGCATAAGATACTTATGCCAGTCATATCTTAGGCTGCAGTCGGCGTATCGAGCTTTCTGAATACAGAAAGTCGATACCCCGGCGCTACTTAGCAATTACGCTGCGTATCTATGGATACGCAGGGGTAATTGCTACCTGAATCTACCCCAATGTTAGATGACAGTTGTTTTGAATTGGTTGGTCAGTGTGTGTGGGGGGCACTTATTGGATCTTTTCTGCTGTGACTCTTTTCCTGTCGGTATTGATACATGTGTGTGCTTTATTCATGTAGAGAATGATATAGATGTGTGTTGGTGTGATGTGTGGTGAAGTGTCTCTCCTCTGTGCGATGAATAAACGGATCTACCTGGAAAACACGAACTCCTGGTCATCATTTTGTCAAATAATAGAACATGTCAGCGTTTTGTTTGTTAACCAGAAACAGTCAGAAATTGGCCCCCAGGGGCGGGCTGGGGGCCAATTTCTGACATTCCTCTGTCCCTCAAAACTGGGGCAATGCATTAGGCAAGTTAGGTGGCCACAAGGCCCCTGTGATTGAGAGGCCTTAGGCGACAGCCTAATTTGCCTAATTAAAGAGCCGCCTCTGTCCTCTGTTAAAATCTGTTTTTCTAGAAAATTACTCAGAACCCCCAAATGTTATATATATATATTTTTAGCACAGACCCTAGAGCAGGGGTGTCCAAACTTTTTTTCAAAGAGGGCCAGATTTGAAGTGAACACGCGTGAGGGCCGACCATTTTGCCCGACGTATTTTGAACCATTAAAATGAAATAAACACACGGCCCAACGAGAATTCTCTTCCTTTGTGGCTGTGTGGTGAAGAGATGAGATCGGAGTGTTATTTGGATATTCCGTATTTATCGGCGTATAACACCCACCTTCACTTTAAGAGGTAAGGCTCAGGGAAAAACAAACATTTTAAATAAAGAACTGTGAAGCAAAATCAGGGTCAGTGCCCATCAATGCAGCCTAATCAGTGCCCATCCTTAGCCTCACCATTGCCATGAATGCAGCCTCACCATTGCCATGAATGCAGCCTCACCATTGCCATGAATTTAGACTCTGAATGCCGCCTCACCATTTCCAAGAATACAGTCTCACCAGTTCCATGAATGCGGCCTCACCAGTGCCAGGAATTCAGCCTCACCAGTGACATAAAATGCAGCCTCACCATTGACATGAATTTAGCCTCTAAATGCAGCCTCACCATTTCCAAGAATACAGTCTCACCAGTGCCATGAATGCGGCCTTACCAGTTCCATGAATGCAGCCTTACCAGTTCCATGAATGCAGCCTTACCAGTTCCATGAATGCAGCCTCACCAGTGCCATGAATGCAGCCTCGCCAGTGACGTGAATGCAGCCTCACCATTGACATAAATTTAGCCTCTAAATGCAGCCTCACCATTTCCAAGAATACAGTCTCACCAGTGCCATGAATGCGGCCTCACCAGTGCTTTGAATGCGGCCTCACCAGTGCCATGAATGCAGCCTCACCAGTGACATGAATGCAGCCTCACCATTGACATGAATTTAGCCTTTAAATGCAGCCTCACCATTTCCAAGAATACAGTCTCACCAGTGCCATGAATGCGGCCTTACCAGTTCCATGAATGCAGCCTCACCAGTGCCATGAATGCAGCCTCACCAGTGACGTGAATGCAGCCTCACCATTGACATGAATTTAGCCTCTAAATGCAGCCTCACCATTTCCAAGAATACAGTCTCACCAGTGCCATGAATGCGGCCTTACCAGTTCCATGAATGCAGCCTCACCAGTGCCATGAATGCAGCCTCACCAGTGCCATGAATGCAGCCTCGCCAGTGACGTGAATGCAGCCTCACCATTGACATGAATTTAGCCTCTAAATGCAGCCTCACCATTTCCAAGAATACAGTCTCACCATTTCCAAGAATACAGTCTCACCAGTGCCATGAATGCGGCCTCACCAGTGCCATGAATGCGGCCTCACCAGTGCCATAAATGTAGCCTCACCAGTGCCATGAATGCAACCTCACCAGTGCCATGAATGCAGCCTCTGAATGTGCAGTGATCAGGGATTTGTTGGAGGCTACAAAAGAGATATATATCCAAATTACCAGTGGGGGGGGGCGTGGCTACCGCGCGGCTGGATGGACGCTTGAATCGAGAGCTCCGCTCCAGCGTTAGGGACATCAGCGGTCAGAGGCACGGAGGGCTGCTCTAAACCCCTCACACAGGCGGCTGACACTCTGCTCAGTGCTACGAGAATGACAAAGAAGCGGAAAACCGCCGCTCAGCCGGCGAGGCTAGAGCATTTCTTCTCCCCTAGAAACGGCAGCATGTTACAAGATGGCGCCGGCGGCGTGTCCCCGGCCTCAACAGGCGGATCCTCTACAGGCACACCGAGCCCTGGTCTGAAGGATGGCTCCCATCTACATCCACCAGCAGCTTCTACTCCCCTCTCCTGCAGCCCGGTGAAGTCGAGACCCCGCTTATCAGCTGAGCCACAGGGCTCCAAGGTCAGTGCACTACAAGGCTCAATGGAGGACACTAGAGAGCTTGCTGACAACATTAATGCTTTCCCCACTTCCAACCAGCCTGTCTCAGATACAACTCTGAGAGACATGTTGGTCTCTCTGCGTAGCTCCCTACACTCTGACCTGATGGACTGTATGAGAAATTTTAAAGCAGAGATGGGGGAGCTGGGTGGCAGAGTAGACCATGTTGAAAAAAAGATGGGCGAATATGCTTCCTCATATAATTCTTTAGTGGACTCTCACAATGATCAGTCGGATGAAGTCGCATGGCTTAAAGCCAAAGTTGCAGACCTCGAGGACAGATCGCGCAGGAACAATGTCAAACTGCGTGGCGTTCCTGAAACCGTCCTTCCTGCCCAACTCCACCAGTATGCCCGGGAACTCATGGGGTCGTTTTTGCCCTCCACGCCTGAATCTGAGCTAGTGGTGGACAGGATCCACCGCCTGCCCAAACCTGCGCACCTTCCAGAAAACGTGCCTAGGGATGTTTTGATGCGGGTACATTTCTACCACGTAAAAGACCAGTTCATGTTGGCGTTCCGCAAGGACTCCCATCCATCTGATCGCTACTCTAAAATACAGGTGTTTGCCGACCTTTCGCAGTATACTATGCAAAAACGCAGGTCCCTCCTACCTATTACGAAAGCACTCCGCAACCATAGTATTATTTACAAGTGGGGCCACCCAGTCAAGCTCACTATTACCAGGGACGGTACCTCCTGTGTCATTACGAATCTGGATGAGGGGCTCGCACTTTTGCGCAAATGGGATATCCTGCCTGAGCATCCCCCAGAAGGCGCAACCTCTGCCCCCGGGATCCGAGCTCAAGATGATTGGACTCTGGTGTCGCATAGACGCAATAACAAAAAGAAATCGTAAAGTCCCGTGCCTCAGAAATACTGGTTTCAATGTTGTCTTAGTTCCCTGAACCCTCTGGAACTCTCTCCCCACGAACTTCCCCCCTTGGAAAATGTGCAGCCAACCTGCACTCAGATTCCGAATAGGATCTCCCTTTTTATACCTACAGTTTTTTGTTTCTGTTTTGACTCTTTTGTTTACAATTCTTACAATGCTCTCCCCTTTTCCTCCTCCTGCGTTCGAGATGGATAATGCACTGTTCCTGCTGAAGACGCCCTGCTCATCACTCACACTTACCGCCTGGCCCTCGCTGAAACTGGAGGATCGATTGCAGTGTTACGAGGTACTGTTATCTTTTGTGTTCTGTAACTTCCCATGGCTCTCCGGATAACCTCCTTTAATGTCAGGGGCCTGAACCATCCAGTCAAGCGGGCTTCTGTGTGGAGGGAAGCTCTGAAGCTCCACTCTGACATCCTTTGCCTCCAGGAGACGCATCTGATGGCATCTGGTGCGCCCGCCTTCTACCATAGTAAGTTCCCGCATGTTTTCCGGGCCTCTGCTCCCAAAAAACAAAAGGGAGTCCTTATAGCTATCAAAGACTCTGTAACCTTCTCCCTCCAAGAATCATTGGAAGACCCGGATGGTAGGTTTCTGATCTTGGTAGGGGAATTCAACAATAACTTGTACACACTAGTTAATCTCTACGCGCCCAACACCCACCAACTCCGTTTCCTGAGGAGACTTTTTTGCAAAATTAACAAGATTAGGAAAGGCGCTCTGATTATGTGTGGGGACTACAACTTGACAACTGATTTTGAGATGGACACTACTTCCAAGGCCAACCGTGCCCAACCTGTTCTTCAACCTTTGCTGCATGCTGAGTCCATGTTTGACGCCTGGAGATGTCATCATTCGAGCGAAGGAGATTACTCTTTTCATTCCTCCAGACATAACTCATACTCACGTATTGATTTGATCTTAGTTGATAAGCTTTTATTACAGAGGGTGTCCTCGTCCGCCATCCACGACATCACGTGGTCAGACCACGCCCCGGTGTCGGTGGTGGTGGACGGGGGGGCCCCAAACCCCTCATCTTTTGTTTGGAGGGCTGACTCTTACCTGCTCCAGCAACCTTCCCATGTGTCATATTTATCCACTCACCTACAAGAATTCTTGTCTGTAAACTCTGAGTCTGTCTCCAATCCATTCACTGTTTGGTGTGCCCATAAGGCCTATATTAGGGGCATTCTGCTCCAGCTTGGTGTACGGGTAAAGAGGCAGAGAGCACAGAAATTAGACTCTATTCTTGCTGAGATTAGCTCCCCGGAATCGCAGAACAAGCGGTCTCCTGATGGACCGACGGCTGCTAGATTGTTCGGGCTCCTTTCGGACCTCAGGAGACTTCTACTAGAACGTCACGATAAACATGTCCAGTCTCTCAAATTGACCCATTATGCGTCCGGGAATCGCGCGGGAAATTTTTTGGCCCAGCGCTTGAAAAACCGTAAGGTGAAGGCTACCATACCCTTTCTTATGCGTGTCCCCGATGGTGGTAAAATCTACAATCCCCAGGACATAGCTAATTCTTTTGCCGATTTCTACTCCTCCCTTTATAATCTCCGGGAGGACCCCGCTACCCCCCAACCTACAGGGGATGCCATCCAATCCTTCCTGGCAGATCTGAAACTCCCTTCACTGTCCCCCTCGCAGCTGGAATCTCTTAACATGCCCATCTCAGGGGCTGAGATCCTGAGAGCGATTAAAACCCTACCTAACGGGAAATCACCTGGCCCAGATGGGCTGCCCAACAGCTATTACAAAACTTTTGACTCCCTTCTAACTCCGCTGTTGGGTAAAGTGTTCACAGAAGCAATGCTCTCTGCCTCTTTCCCAGAAGAAATGCTTAAAGCCTTTATTGTGACCATTCCAAAGCCGGGGAAACCACCCACTACACCAGCTAATTTTCGTCCCATTTCCCTGTTAAACACAGATGTGAAACTCTATGCCAAGGTCCTAGCACATAGGTTGCTCCCTATCTTGCCAGCTTTGCTCAACCCAGACCAGACAGGGTTCACCCGGGGTAGGCAATCCTCCGATGCAACTAGAAGAGTCATCGGTTTGGTACATCATGCTGGGGCCTGTCGGACGCCTTCTCTGCTCCTCTCTTTGGACGCGGAGAAGGCGTTCGACAGGGTACATTGGGGGTACATGGCCCGGGTTCTTGAGAAATTTGGGTTTTCTGGCCCCATCTTGTCGGCGATTCTAGCGCTGTACTCCTCCCCATGTGCTCAGGTTTACACATCAAATATGCTCTCCTGCCCCTTCAAAATAACGAACGGCACTAGACAGGGATGCCCCTTGTCCCCTTCCATCTTTAATCTCCTTATAGAGCCCCTAGCGGAAAAGATTAGATCTCACCCCGGAACCCCTGGCTTTCTGCTCTCAGGAAGGCCACATAATATTAGTCTTTTTGCTGATGATGTCATTCTCTTCTTGACCTCCCCCCATTCTTCTTTGCTTCAGGCACACAATATCCTCGCAGAATTTAGTCGCATCTCCTATTACAAAATCAACTTTACAAATTACCAGTGGGGCCGCATTAAACCAGAATGAGGGCCGCAATTGGCCCCCGTGCTGGACTTTGGACATGCCTGCCCTAGAGAATAAAAAAGGTGGTTTTTGCAATATTTTTATTTTTTAACACTGTCCCTTTATTTTTATTTTTTTTGACCACTTTTATTCCTATCACAAGGGCTGCTTACATACAGAAATAGGGCATGACAGGTCCTCTTTATGGAGACATTTGGGGTCTATAAGACCCCAGATATCTCCTCTGCCCTAGAAAGCATGAGATCTAAAAACAAATAAAAAAAACGTAATCTCTGCTTTCCAGGGAAAAAAAATGTCAGTGGCCTGGATTCAAGAAGCAATTGCGCCTGTGTAACCATAGGTTACACAGCGCAATTGCTTACTTGTGCCGGCGTAACGAATGCTCCTGATTCAGGAACCTCGTTACGCCGACTGCAGCCTAAGATATGCGCGGCATAAGGCTCTTATGCCCGCATATCTTAGGCTGCATTCTTGCGATGGCCGCTAGGTGGCGTTCCCGTTGTGCTCAGCGTATAGTATGCAAATTGCATACTAACGCCGATTCACAACGTTACGCGAGCCCTGCGTACGCAGTTTACGTCGTTTCCGTACGGCGGTTTTCGCGTAAGGCTGCCCCTGCTATTAGCAGGGGCAGCCAATGTTACGTATACCCGTCGTTCCCGCGTCGCGAAATTTGAAATTTACGTACTTTGCGTAAGTGATTCGTGAATGGCGCTGGACGCCATTCACGTTCACTTTGAAGCAAATGACGTCCTTCCGACGTCATTTGCCGCAATGCACGTCGGGAAAGTTTCCCGACGGAGCATGCGCTCTACGATCGGCGCGGGAACGCGCCTAATTTAAATGATTCCCGCCCCCTATGGGATCATTTAAATTGCGCGCGCTTGCGCCGGGCATTTTGCCGGCGCGCCCACGCAATTTACGGAGCTGCTGCTCCGTGAATCAAGGGCAGCGCAGTAAATTTGCGGGGGCGCAGGGCAAAAACGTTGCCCTGCGCCTCCGCAAAAAAAAAGCGCAAATGTACCTGAATCTACCCCATTGTTTGAAGGAGTGCGGCAGTCCAGGATCTTCTTCTATCCAATGCACCTGTGCATAGCCAGCACCCTTTTTGGTTTAGTGGGGCGGAAGCAAAGCCAAGGGATCAGCAGTTTTTAGAGCGGTATCATCTCTCACTTCAACCCCATTGCAGTCTCACTGGGCCATACCTCTCTGTGCCCATTGCAGTCTCACTGTGCCATACCTCTCTGTGCCCATTGCAGTCTCACTGTGCCATACCTCTCTGTGCCCGAGTACCTGCAATCTTGCCAGGCGTCCATTTTTTTTACAAGTCGCGGCTTCCTCCTGGTGTTCCGTTCCGCGATAGGCATTTGACACTGTGTTCCGCCTATCACGGAGGTCCTCTCATCCTTGGACTCAGTTTCCCAGCAGACACTGTGCTCAGTGTTCCGCCAATCGTGGACGTCCTCTTGTTCGGGGATGAAAGAATGTCTGTGATTGGCAGAACACTGAACACTATTAGCCGGATTCAGGTAGAGCGGCGTATGTTTAAGCCGGCATAGCGCATCCCGTTTGCACTACGCCGACGTAACATAGTGAGGCAAGTACAGTGGGGTAGATTCAGGTAGGGGCGCGCACTGCTACGGCGGCGCAGCATACCGTTTTTACGCTACGCCTCCGTAAATTACTGGAGCTACGCTTCATTCACAAAGCTTTTGCTCCGTAATTTGCGGCGGCGTTTCGTAAAAGGGGCCGGCGTAAGCGCACGTAATTTAAGTGATCCCGTAGGGGGCGTGGATCAATTAAATTAGGCGCGTTCCCGCGCCGAACGTACTGCGCATGCTCCATCGGGAAAATTTCCCGACGTGCATTGCGGTAAATGACGTCGCAAGGACGTCATTTGCTTCGACGTGAACGTAAATGGCGTCCAGCGCCATTCACGATCCACTTACGCAAACAACGTAAATTTTGAAAATCGCGACGCGGGAACGACGTCTATACTTACCATTGGCTGCGCCTCCTTATAGCAGGAGCAGCCTTACGACGAAAGGGACGAACGCAAACGACGTAAAACACGACCGCCGGGCGCGCGTACGGTTGTGAATCGGCGTGAGTATGCAATTTGCATACTCTACGCTGACAACTACGGGAACGCCACCTAGCGGCCAGCGGCAGAATGCAGCCTAAGATACGACGGCATAAGAGCCTTATGCCAGTCGTATCTTAGGCTACAGTCGGCGTATCGACCTTTCTGAATACAGAAAGTTGATACGCCGGCGCTACTTAGCAATTACGCTGCGTATATATGGATACGCAGGCGTAATTGCTTGCTGAATCTACCCCAGTATTCACAAAGCAGTTGCTCTGTAAGTTACATCGGCGTAGCGCAAATGGGCCGGCGTAACCCCGCCTAATTCAAAGTAGGCATGTAGTGGGCGGGCTACATTTAAATTAACCGTGACCCCCATGTAAATGAGGGCCGTTCGTACGGCGCATGCGCACGCATGCTCAGAATCACGTCGCAAATACTCCCTACGTAACGACGTCGGCTCAATGCTTTCCACGTGAACGTCACCTACGCCCAGCCCCATTCACGTACGCTTACGCAAACGACGTAAAATACGACGGCTGTTCCGTCGTCCATACCTTGCATGGGCTGCGCCATCTTTTTGTTGGTTTATCTTTACGCCGGCGTATGTCTTACGTAAACGGCGTATCTTACTGCGACGGGCGCACGTACGTTCGTGAATCGGCGTATCTTGCTCATTTACATATTCGACGCGTAAATCCACGTACACGCCCCTAGCGGCCAGCGTAAATATGCACATAAGATACGACGGCGTAGGAGACTTACGTCGGTCGTATCTTGGCCAAATTTAAGCGTATCTGGTTTCCAGAATACGCTTAAATATACGACGGCGCGCATTCGGACTTACGACGGCGTATCTACTGATACGCCGTCGTAAGTCTTTCTGAATCCGTCTAAGTGTCAGCTGGGAAACTGAGTAGGAGGATGAGCGGACCTCCGTGATAGGCGGAACACAGTGTCAAATGCCTATCACGGAACGGAACGCCATGAGGAAGCCGCGACTTTAAAAAAAAATGGACGCCTGGCAAGAATTCAGTTACTGACTCGAGTAGCTTTTTGATGATATTCAAATTTTTTGAGATGCACCTTGTATAATAAAGTTCAAGGATTAAAGGAGTTCCACGGCGGCAGGTCGGCTCTCCTGCGCGAGAGCCCGTAGCTCTGCGTCGGCAGGGGAAGTGGCCACTGGGGTCGCGATCACCGCCGGGCACCCGCGATCGCTCGTTACAGAGCGGGGACCGGGAGCTGTGTGTGTAAACACACAGCTCCCGGTCGTATCTTAAGTTTGAATCCTCAAACCAAGATACGACGGCTTCTGGCTACGATCCGACAGGCGTACGGCTTCGTACGCCTTCGGATCGTAGGTGCAATACTTCGGCGCCCGCTGGGTGGAGTTTGCGTCGTTTTCTGCATCGGGAATGGTAATTAGCTTTTTCAGTCGATCCACGAACGTACGCATGGCTGTCGCATTCTCTTACGTCGTTGCTAGTCGGCTTTTCCCGGTGTATAGTTAAAGCTGGTATTTTGCGGCGTATAGATAGACTTGCCATGTTAAGTATGGCCGTCGTTCCCGCGTCGAAATTTGAATTTTTTTATTTTTTTTGCGTAAGTCGTCCGTGAATAGAAAAGGACGTAAGTCACGTCTAAGTTCAAAAAATGATGTCATTTCGCGCAAAGCACGGCGGGAAATTTCTAAACGGAGCATGCGCAGTTCATTCGGCGCGGGGACGCGCTTCATTTAAATGAATCACGCCCCCCTACCCGCCGATTTGAATTCCGCCGCCAGAAATACACTACGCCGCCGCCGTAACTTAAGGCGCAAATTATTTGAGGATTCGAAGATCCGCCAGGTAAGGTACGGCGGCGTAGCGTATCTCTGATACGCTGCGCCCATCTAATTATCTGTGGATATGGCCCTTTAACTTTTGCGCAAACCAATCAATAAACGCTTATTGCGATTTTTTTTTTGAAAAATATGTAGAAGAATACGTATCGGCCTAAACTGAGGAAAAAAACAGTTGTTTTATATATTTTTGGGGGATATTTATTACAGCAAAAAGTAAAAAATATTCATATTTTTTCAAAATTGTCGCTCTATTTTTGTTTATAGCGCAAAAACTAAAAACCGCAGAGGAGATCAAATACCACCAAAAGAAAGCTCTATTTGTGGGGAAAAAAGGACGCCAATTTTGTTTGGGAGCCACGTCGCACGACCGCGCAATTGTCAGTTAAAGCGACGCAGTGCCGAATCGCAAAAAGTGCTCTGGTCTTTGACCAGCAATATGGTCCGGGGGTTAAGTGGTTAATACTCAAACCTTTACAACCCCTTTAAATATATCATATATACACATCAGGGGGGATGATAATGTGTAGCAGAAGGTATCACGGCTGTTCTGACATTTGGGGGACATGTCTGCTGTCACCAGTCGTTTCGTGTGATAGCAGTGATATAAACCGCCTTATTGTTCTGTAAATTACAAGTAGAAGAAAAAGCTATGGGCCAGATTCACATACATTTCCCCTGGCGCAGCGTATCAGAAATACGCTACGCCGCCGTATCTTACCTGGCGGAATTTCGAATCCACAGCGATTTCGCGCCGTAAGTTACGGCGGCGTATTGTATCTCTCGGAGTGAAATTCAAATCAGCGGGTAGGGGCGTGATTCATTTAAATGAAGCGCGTCCCCGCGCCGATTGAACTGCGCATGCTCCTTTTCGAAATTTCCCGCCGTGGTTAGCGCGAAATGATGTCGCACCGACGTAATTTTTTGAACGTGGACGTGAGGTACGTCCTTTCCTATTCACGGACGACTTACGAAAAAAAAAAAAATAATTTAAATTCGACGCCGGAAAGTCTATCTATACGCCGCAAAATAGCAAATTTATCTTTACACTGGAAAAAGCCGACCAGCAACGACTTAAGAGAATGCGACGGCCGCGCGTACCTTCGTGGATCGCCGTAAAAAGCTAATTAGCATACCCGACGCGGAAAACGACGCAAACTCCACCCAGCGGGCGCCGAAGTATTGCATCCTAAGATCCGAAGGCGTACGAAGCCGTACGCCTGTCGGATCGAAGCCAGAAGCCATTGTATCTTTGTTTGAGGATTCAAACCAAAGATACGACGTGGGAAATTTGAAAGTACGCCGGAGTATCAGTAGATACGCCGGCGTACTCTCTCTGTGAATCTGGCCCATAGTATAGAAACAATGGCCCAGATTCAGGTACCACTTGCGCATTATTTGCGGAGGCACAGGGCAACGATTTTGCCCTACGCCCCCGCAAATAATTTGCGCTGCCCTCGATTCACGGAGCAGTAGCTCCGTAAATTGCGAGGGTGCGCCGGCAAAATTGCCCGGCGTAAGCGCGCGCAATGTAAATGATCCCGCCGGGGGCGGGAATCATTTAAATTAGGCGCGCTCCTGCGCCGAGCGTACAGCGCGTGCTCCGTCTGGAAACTTTCCCGACGTGCATTGCGGCAAATGACGTCGCAAGGACGTCATTTGCTTCAAAGTGAACGTGAATGGCGTCCAGCGCCATTCACGATTCACTTACGCAAACAACGTAAAATTCGAACGTCGCGACGCGGGAACGCCGGGTATCCTTTAGCATTGGCTGCCCCTGCTTTTAGCATGGGCAGCCTTACGCTAAAGATGCCGTACGCAACCGACGTAACTTGCGTACGCAGGGGGCGCGCAACATTGTAAATCGGCGTAAGTATGCAATTTGCATACTATACGCTGACCACAATGGGAGCGCCCCCTAGCGGTCAACGCAAGAATGCAGCCTAAAATCTGCGTGGCATAAGAGCCTTATGCCACGCAGATCTTAGGCTGCAGTTGGCGTAACAAGTTCTCTGAATCAGGAGAACTCGTTACGCCGGCGCAAGTCAGCAATTGCGCTGCGTAACTATGGTTACGCAGGTGCAATTGCTACCTGAATCTGGGCCAATGACATCACAATTCAGTTGGCGTCCATCCAGCCTCAGCAGCCAACTGTATCAGTTCCCGTTCTAGAATATGCCTGAGGACATGTCTGGACATGTATGAGATACACAAACATTGTAGAACACAAGAGAAAAGTAAAACTGAAAAACACATAGAAGAAGAAATTGCAAAAAACAGAAGCTTTCTATAAAATGTTACATTAACCACTTAAAGGGTCACTAAAGGAAAACATTTTTTTAGCTGAAATGACTGTTTACAGGACATAGAGACATAATAGTTAACTGATTCCTTTTAAAAATGATTAAAAATAGATAAAAAAACAATCATATAATGTGCCTGCAGTGTAGTTTCGTTTTTGCTGTTGTTTGCTGGTGCTCTGATGTACAGAGAGCCACTAGAGGGCAGTCAGCCAATAGAGAGCAGTGATACTTTGTCTAAAACTCCTCAGCACCAATCCAGTTTCGTTTTACACACAGCTCCTTGATTAGTGACCACCGTGAGAAATCTCCCAGTACTGTGGTTATCAGGAAACAGGCAACCAGGAAGTGTCCAGAACAGAGAGAGATTTACAGCAACATGAAAGCAAAAACGAACAATGAGGACATGAAACCAGGACTGCAGTAAGGTAAAGGAAGCTATTTAGCAAAAAAAAAAAATTCCTTTAGTGACCCTTTAAGGACCCCTTCACGCCGATATACGTCGGCAGAATGGCACGGCTGGGCACATCCACGTACCTGTACGTGGCCCTTTAAGCCCAGCCGTGCACGCGACCCGGTCCGAATCTCCGTGACCTCGCCCGCGGGACCCGATCGCCACCGGTGTCCCCGCGATTGGTCCTCCGGAGCTGAAGAACGGGGAGAGGTGAGTGTAAACACGGCTTCCCCGTTCTTCGTTGTGGCGCTGTCATTGATCGTGTGTTCCCTGAAAACACAGGAAACACGATCAATGGAGTCACACGTCCAGCCCCGCCCCCCTACAGTTAGAAACACATATGAGGTCACACTTAACCCCTACAGCGCCCCTGTCATGGTCTTACCTCCTTGCTGTCCTCCTTCGTTTGACATGTGCTGGCGACCATCTTGGTTTCTGGGTTTCTTGTAGCCTCCCACCATGCGGCTCCTCCTTCCCACTGGGAGGAGCTGGATGCCTGGCTCATATATATAGGAGGTCTGTGGCTTCAGTTCCTTGCTTGGTCCTCCTGTGTTCACATGCTTCTAAGACTACTGCTGCTTCTGGTTCCGATCCTGGCTTCGTCTGACTTCCCTGCTGGTTCCTGATCCTGGCTTCGTCTGACTACCCTGCTGGTTCCTGATCCTGGCTTCGTCTGACTACCCTGCTGGTTCCTGACCTCTGGCTTCGCAAAGACTCTGCTTCGGTTTCACCATCCGTTTGGACTTTTGCTTTACAGCTTGATTTTCAATAAAGCATTCTTATTTTCACTTATCTCTTGTTGTACGTCTGGTTCATGGCTCCGTGACATTAGGACCAAGCCATGAATTCTGACGGTACAGGGCCATCCTCGCTACCCACGCTGGTTGCCAGACTTGATCAGCAGGATCACCTGTTGGGTCGGTTCGCTGTGGCGTTGCAAACCCTGCTTGAACGCACGGCTCATTTCGCTCCCGTTGCCGATGGGTCGGTGGTCGCTCCTGGGCCTGCTCCTACTGCCGCTCCGGTTGTTGCGCCAGAGTCTACCCCGACACCTGTTGTTGCGCCTGCGGTGTTTCGGGGTATGACCGGTTCTGCCCCCCTTCCACAGCGCTTTGGGGGAGAGCCAACTCAGTGCCGAGGTTTCCTTAACCAGGTGGGAATTTATTTCGAGTTGCTGCCACATGCCTTTCCTACTGAGAGATCAAAGGTGGGCTTCTTGATCTCGCTGCTCTCGGACAGGGCCTTGGCCTGGGCCAGCCCTTTATGGGAGAACAACAAACCGGTGGTTGCCGAGTTTTCCGGTTTTGTTGCTTCTCTTCGGAAGGTATTCGATGTGCCGGCTCGCGCTGCCTCTGCTGCGAAGCTCCTTATGTCCGTCAGACAGGGTTCACGATCCGTAGCCGAATACGCCATTGAGTTTCGTACCCTGGCAGCAGAGGTGGGCTGGAATAATGAGGCTCTGGTCGCTGCTTTCTCTCATGGTCTCTCGGATGCCTTGAAGGATGAGGTTGCATCTAAGGACCTACCAGTGGAGCTCGAGGCTCTTATTTCTTTCCTGATTTTGATTGACACCAGACTCAGGGAGAGACCCTCCTTTAAGGAGTGCCTGCGGAGGCCTCCTAACAGTTTGGCGCCTAAGTTTGCTGTCCCACCCGTGCCTCCCTCTCCTCCCACGCCTCCTGGGGTTGACTTGTCTGGGGGTGAACCCATGCAGCTGGGGTTTGCTCGCCTGTCCGAGGGGGAGAGGGCACTCCGGAGACGCGAGGGCCGATGCATGTACTGTGGTCTCGGTGGTCATTTTCGGTTGGCATGTCCGAACCGTCCGGGAAACGCTCGCACCTGAGATCCTGTCGGGGGCAGATCTTGGGTGGAGTCTCCTCGTCCCCGGTTTCCCGTGTTGACAAACCACTGATCACTGTTGTCCTCTCCTGGGTCGGGGGCTCGGTGATGACCCAGGCGTTGGTGGACTCTGGTGCTGGTGGTTTGTTCATTGATAGTGTGTTCGCTGCCGCCAATTCCATTCCTCTGCAGGCTCGAGGTTCCCCGCTGGCTCTTGAGGCGATAGACGGCAGACCCCTCCAGCCGTCACACGTGACTCATGAGACCCTTCCAGTGGGGATAGCCATTGGTGCCGTTCACAGAGAGTCGGTCTGCTTCCAGGTTATTTCGTCTCCACACTACTTGGGGTACCCCTGGCTCCAGAAGCATAATCCGACTTTCGATTGGAGATCGGCCGAGATCCTCTCGTGGTCACCGCAGTGTGGGGCTAGTTGCATCCATGGGCCTGTCAAGTTGCTGTGTACTTCCTCGGACTCTCTGTTGCCTCCTGAATACGAGGAGTACCGGGATGTATTCGATAAGGTGCGCGCGGTTGCCCTACCTCCGCACCGCCCATACGATTGTGCCATAGAGTTACAACCTGGTGCCGTTCCTCCTCGTGGCAGGGTCTATCCACTGTCGGTAGTGGAGAATGAGGCCATGGAGGAGTACGTGATGGAGGCGCTATCACGCGGGCACATTCGCAAATCCTCGTCCCCGGCAGGGGCTGGATTTTTCTTTGTGAAAAAGAAGGGCGGTGAGTTGAGGCCTTGCATCGATTACAGGGGTCTCAATCGCATCACGATCAAGAACGCTTACCCGATACCCTTGATTTCCGAGCTGTTCGATCGCCTTAAAGGGGCCACGGTCTTTACCAAACTCGACCTGAGGGCGGCATATAACCTGGTAAGGATCAAGGCGGGCGATGAGTGGAAGACCGCGTTTAACACCCGGACCGGTCATTATGAATCCTTGGTTATGCCCTTTGGGTTGTGAAATGCGCCCGCAGTCTTTCAGGAATTCATCAATGATGTTTTCCGTGATCTGTTGCAGCAGTGTGTGGTGGTCTATTTGGATGATATCTTGGTATATTCTGAATCCATGGAGGCCCACATTCTGGATGTCAAACGAGTGTTGCAACGGTTACGAGAGAACAAGCTGTTCGGTAAGCTTGAGAAATGCGAATTTCACCGATCCCAGGTAACCTTCCTAGGTTACATCATTTCCGCTGAGGGGTTCTCCATGGATCCTGAGAAGGTTTCGGCTGTCTTACAGTGGCCCCAGCCCAGTGGTCTTCGTTCCCTGCAGCGCTTTTTGGGCTTCGCCAATTATTATCGGAAGTTCATCAGGGACTTTTCCATGCTGGCCAAGCCTCTCACGGATCTGACCAGGAAGGGCAGTAATTCCCAGGTCTGGCCGCTCGAGGCCATCCGAGCTTTTGAGGCCCTAAAGTCCGCCTTTGTGTCGGCTCCGATTCTGTCGCATCCCAACCCTGGGTTGCCCTTTGTCCTCGAGGTGGACGCGTCTGAGACGGGAGTAGGCGCTCTTCTGTCTCAGCGTAGAACACCAGAGGGTCCTCTGCTTCCTTGTGGGTTTTACTCCCGGAAACTGTCTCCCGCGGAGTGCAACTATCAGATTGGTGACAGGGAGTTATTGGCCATCGTGCAGGCTCTTAAAGAATGGAGGCACTTGCTCGAGGGTTCGGTGGTTCCGGTTCTCATCCTGACGGACCACAAGAATCTGACCTACCTTTCTGAGGCCAAGAGATTGTCACCACGTCAGGCCAGATGGGCTCTGTTCTTGTCACGTTTTAATTACGTGGTCTCCTACCTACCCGGTTCCAAGAACATCAGGGCGGATGCCTTATCACGGCAGTACTCCGAGCTGTCCAGGGAAGAATCGATTCCGACTTCGGTCATACCTCCGAATCAGATCCTGGCCGCCATTCGCCATTCTCTCCCCTGGGTGAGCAGATTTTGGCGGCTCAATCTGGTGCTCCCTCTGGGAGACCCAACGGCAGATGTTTTGTGCCTGAGTAGTTGCGCACTCGGTTGTTGCGAACCTACCATAACTCCAAGACCGCGGGGCATCCTGGAAAGAATCAGCTGTCCTGGGCTGTTTCACGTCTGTTCTGGTGGCCTTCCCTACGTTCCGACATCGCCGCATATGTAGCGGCATGCTCCGTTTGTGCCCAGAGTAAGTCCCCTCGGCACCTTCCGTTGGGCCTTCTGCAACCCATAGCCACCGGGGAGCGCCCATGGTCGCACCTGGGGATGGATTTCATCGTGGACCTCCCTGCATCCCGAGGCCATACGGTCATTCTCATGATTGTGGATCGGTTTTCCAAAATGTGCCACTGTGTTCCTCTCAAGAAGTTACCCTCTGCACAAGAGTTGGCCACGATTTTTGCCAGGGAGGTCTTCCGGTTGCACGGTTTGCCCAAGGAGATTGTGTCGGATCGGGGGAGTCAGTTTGTGTCCAGGTTCTGGCGCGCCTTTTGCTCCCAGTTGGGGATTCATCTCTCCTTCTCCTCGGCCTACCACCCTCAGTCCAATGGGGCCGCAGAACGATCCAATCAGGCCTTGGAGCAATTCCTTCGTTGCTATGTCTCCGATCACCAAGACAATTGGGTTGACCTCCTGCCTTGGGCTGAGTTTGCCAGGAACACGGCGGTGAACTCTTCCTCTGGGACGTCTCCCTTCATGGCCAATTATGGGTTCCAACCTGCCGTGTTACCGGAGGCATTCTCTCCCCAGGATATTCCGGCTGTGGAGGATCACCTTTCCGTCCTACGTGCTTCGTGGGTACAGATCCAGAAGTCCCTTGAGGTCTCTGCGCAGCGCCAGAAACTCCAGGCTGATCGCAGACGAGCGCCTGCTCCTTCCTACCAGGTCGGAGACCGTGTATGGTTGTCCACCCGCAACCTCAACCTTCGTGTGCCCACTCCCAAGCTGGCTCCTCGCTTTGTTGGTCCCTTCCGAGTGCTTCGCAGGGTAAACCCGGTAGCCTATGCCCTTGCGCTTCCACCTGGCATGCGGATCTCCAACGTGTTTCATGTCTCCCTGTTGAAGCCACTGGTGTGCAATCGCTTCACTTCCTCGGTTCCTCGGCCTCGTCCGGTCCAAGTGGGCAATCATGAGGAGTATGAGGTGAGCAATATCCTGGACTCACGCCTGGTCCGCGGTCGGGTGCAGTTTTTGGTCCACTGGCGTGGTTATGGTCCAGAGGAGCGTTCCTGGATTCCCTCCGCAGATGTCCATGCTCCTGCCTTGCTCCGAGCCTTCCACGCACGCTTCCCTCAGAAACCGTTTTTTGCTCCGCGGAGGAGGGGCCCTTGAGGGGGAGGTACTGTCATGGTCTTACCTCCTTGCTGTCCTCCTTCGTTTGACATGTGCTGGCGGCCATCTTGGTTTCTGGGTTTCTTGTAGCCTCCCACCCTGCGGCTCCTCCTTCCCACTGGGAGGAGCTGGATGCCTGGCTCATATATATAGGAGGTCTGTAGCTTCAGTTCCTTGCTTGGTCCTCCTGTGTTCACATGCTTCTAAGACTGCTGCTGCTTCTGGTTCCGATCCTGGCTTCGTCTGACTTCCCTGCTGGTTCCTGATCCTGGCTTCGTCTGACTACCCTGCTGGTTCCTGATCCTGGCTTCGTCTGACTACCCTGCTGGTTCCTGACCGCTGGCTTCGCAAAGACTCTGCTTCGGTTTCACCATCCGTTTGGACTTTTGCTTTACAGCTTGATTTTCAATAAAGCATTCTTATTTTCACTTATCTCTTGTTGTACGTCTGGTTCATGGCTCCGTGACAGCCCCCTAGTGGTTAACTCCCAAACTGCAATTGTCATTTTCACAGTAATCAGTGCATTTTTATAGCATTTTTTGGTCCCAAAAATGTGTCAAAATTGTCCGATGCGTCCGCCATAATGTCACGGTCACGAAAAAAAAAATCGCTGATCGCCGCCATTAGTAGTAAAAAAAAAATATTAATAAAACTATCTCCTATTTTGTAAACGCTATAAATTTTGCGCAAACCAATCGATAAACACTTATTGCAATTTTTTTTACCAAAAATAGGTATAAGAATACGTATCGGCCTAAACTGAGGGAAAAAAATGTTTTTTTTATATCTTTTTTGGGGGATATTTATTATAGCAAAAATTAAAAAATATTATTATTTTTTCAAAATTGTCGCTCTATTTTTGTTTATAGCGCAAAAAATAAAAGGTGATCAAATACCACCAAAAGAAATCTCTATTTGTGGGAAAAAAAGGACGCCAATTTTGTTTGGGAGCCACGTCGCACGACAGCACAATTGTCAGTTAAAGCAACTCAGTGCCGAATCGCAAAAACTGGCCGGGTCCTTTACCTGCATAATGGTCCGGGGGCTTAAGTGGTTATTTTCATGAATAACATCCACAAGTCTCTAAGATACACCCAGAGGTGTTCAGGAAGAAACTCTGGCCCAGATTCTCGTAGATGGGCGTAAAACTGCGGCGGCGTAACATATGTCATTTACGTTATGCCGCCGCAAGTTTTACAGGCAAGTGCTTTATTCACAAAGCACTTGCCTGTAAAGTTGCGGCGGCGTAGCGTAAATCACCCGGCGCAAGCCGCCTAATTCAAATTAGGCGGGTAGGGGGCGTATAGCATTTAAATTAAGCGCGTTCCCGCGCCGAACGTAATGCGCATGCGCCGTCCCTAAAATTTCCCGACGTGCATTGCGCTAAATGACGTAGCAAGGACGTCATTGGTTTCGACATAAACGTAAATGGCACCCAGCCCCATTCACGGACGACTTACGCAAACAACGTAAATTTTAAAATTTCGACGCGCTACACATGCGAACTGAATCGCCTCTAGGCGCTTTTTGTAGCCAGTTTCTTCCTGGCTGGTGCGGTCATTTACTCCATAGGATCTCGACACGCTTGGGACGCACAGTCGTACACATATATACATATATCCTGGGACAATTTGGACAGGATCCAATTAACCTACCAGCATGTCTATGGCAATACGGCACTGCATCGCTTTAACTGACAATTACACGGTCGTCCTTTTTTCCCCACAATTTTTTTGTGGTATTTGATCACCTCTGCGGTTTTTATTTTTTGTACTATAAACAAAAACACACACATATATATATTTTACATTTTGCTATAAAACATATCCAATAAAAAAGAAGTAAAAAATCTAATTTCTTCATCTATTTAGACCAGGGGTCCTCAAACTTTTTAAACAGGGGGGACGGTTCACTGTCCCTCAGACCGTTAGAGGGCCGGACTATAGTTTAAAAAAAAAAAAAAAACTTTGAACAAATTCCTATGCACACTGCACATATGTTATTTTGAAGTGAAAAAACAAAACGGGAACAAATACAATATTTAAAATGAAGAACAAGTAAAGTTAAAGTTAAACCAACAAACTTACCAGTATTTCATTGCAAGTCCCCCCTCACCATCATTTCAAGCCATCATTGCAAGCCCCCCTCACCATAATTTCAAGCCCCCCTCACCATCATTTCAAGCCCCCCTCACCATCATTTCAGGCCATCATTGCAAGCCCCCCTCACCATCATTTCAGGCCATCATTGCAAGCGACACTATTCTACTGAGTGCTATAAACATTTGTAGAGGGCGCAGTGGCCAAGTGGTAAGGCGTTGGTCTCGTCAACCAAAGATCATGGGTTCAATCCCCATCTGTGCCTCCCTATTTAAACCCAACTTAATCTGCTGAGTGCTATAAACATTTGTGGTGAAGATGACCTGTGGAAACTCAGCTTCTTTCTACATGAATTATGAGACAACTGATGACACAACAGTGTAAAATTGGTCAGCAATAGGACAATTATACTGAGCAAGACTAGTCCCCAATGTACTGGAGAGAAAGAGCAAAGGCTGGGGCTTTACTACAAGAATTAGACGATCTGGAAAAAATTATTTTTGCTCAACATGAAGATGACCTAGGCTATAATGACCAAATATAACTTGTGTACTTTCTTAGAGCTTAAACATAAAACCACTTTTCCTGTAGAGGGCGCAGTGGCCAAGTGGTAAGGCGTTGGTCTCGTAAACCAAAGATCATGGGTTCAATCCCCATCTGTGCCTCCCTATTTATACCCAACCTATTCTACTGAGTGCTATAAACATTTGTGGTGAAGATGACCCGTGGAAGCTCAGCTTCTTTCTACATGAATTATGAGACAACAGTGTAAAATTGGTCAGCAATAGGACAATTATACTGAGCAAGACTAGTCCCCAATGTACTGGAGAGAAAGAGCAAAGGCTGGGGCTTTACTACAAGAATTAGACGATCTGGAAAAAATAATTTTTGCTCAACATGAAGATGACCTAGGCTATAATGACCAAATATAACTTGTGTGCTTTCTTAGAGATTAAACATAAAACCACTTGTCCTGTAGAGGGAGCAGTGGCCAAGTGGTAAGGCGTTGGTCTCGTAAACCAAAGATCATGGGTTCAATCCCCATCTGTGCCTCATTACTTAAACCCAACCTATTCTACTAAGTGCTATAAACATTTGTGGTGAAGATGACCTGTGGAAGCTCAACTTCTATCTGCATGAATTTAGAGACAACAGATGACACAACAGTGTAAAATTGGTCAGCAACAGGACAATTATACCGAGCAAGACTAGTCCCCAATGTACTGAAAAGAAAAAGAGCATAAGCTGGGGATTTATTAAAAGAATTAGACGATCTGGAAAAAAATATTTTTGCTCCACATGAAGATGACCTAGGATATAATGACCAAATATAACTTGTGTGCTTTCTTAGAGCTTAAACATAAAGATTCTTGTCCCGTAGAGGGCGCAGTGGCCAAGTGGTAAGGTGTTGGTCTCGTAAACCAAAGATCATGGGTTCAATCCCCATTTGTGCCTCCCTATTTAAACCCAACCTATTCTACTGAGTGCTATAAACATTTGTGGTGAAGATGACCTGTGGAAGCTCAGCTTCTTTCTACATGAATTATGACACAACAGTGTAAAATTGTCAGCAACAGGAAAATTATACCCAGCAAGACTAGTCTCCAATGTACTGGAGAGAAAGAGCATAGGCTGGGGATTTATTAAAAAAATTGGACGATCTGGAAAAAAATATTTTTTCTCCACATGAAGATGACCTAGGCTATAATGACCAAATATAACTTGTGTACTTTCTTAGAGCTTAAACATAAAACCACTTGACCTGTATCGGCCGCAGTGGCCAAGTGGTAAGGCTTTGGTCTCGTAAACCAACGATCATGGGTTCAATCCCCATCTGTGCCTCCCTATTTAAACCCAACTTAATCTACTGAGTGCTATAAACATTTGTGGTGAAGATGACTTGTGGAAGCTCAGCTTCTTTCTACATGAATTATGAGACAACAGATGACACAACAGTGTAAAATTGGTCAGCAATAGGACAATTATACTGAGCAAGACTAGTCCCCAATGTACTGGAGAGAAAGAGCAAAGGCTGGGGCTTTACTACAAGAATTAGACGATCTGGAAAAAATTATTTTTGCTCAACATGAAGATGACCTAGGCTACAATGACCAAATATAACTTGTGTGCTTTCTTAGAGCTTAAACATAAAACCACTTGTCCTGTAGAGGGTGCAGTGGCCAAGTGGTAAGGCGTTGGTCTCGTAAACCAAAGATCATGGGTTTAATCCCCATCTGTGCCTCCCTATTTATACCCAACCTATTCTACTGAGTGCTATAAACATTTGTGGTGAAGATGACCTGTGGAAGCTCAGCTTCTTTCTACATGAATTATGAGACAACAGTGTAAAATTGGTCAGCAATTGGACAATTATACTGAGCAAGACTAGTCCCCAATGTACTGGAGAGAAAGAGCAAAGGCTGGGGCTTTACTACAAGAATTAGACGATCTGGAAAAAAGAATTTTTGCTCAACATGAAGATGACCTAGGCTATAATGACCAAATATAACTTGTGTGCTTTCTTAGAGATTAAATATAAAACCACTTGTCCTGTAGAGGGTGCAGTGGCCAAGTGGTAAGGCGTTGGTCTCGTAAACCAAAGATCATGGGTTCGATCCCCATCTGTGCCTCATTACTTAAACCCAACCTATTCTACTAAGTGCTATAAACATTTGTGGTGAAGATGACCTGTGGAAGCTCAACTTCTATCTACATGAATTATGACACAACAGTGTAAAATTGGTCAGCAATAGGACAATTATACTGAGTAAAACTAGTCCCCAATGTACTGGAGAGAAAGAGCAAAGGCTGGGGCTTTACTACAAGAATTAGACGATCTGGAAAAAAGAATTTTTGCTCAACATGAAGATGACCTAGGCTATAATGACCAAATATAACTTGTGTGCTTTCTTAGAGCTTAAACATAAGACCACTTGTCCTGTAGAGGGCGCAGTGGCCAAGTGGTAAGGCGTTGGTCTCGTAAACCAAAGATCATGGGTTCGATCCCCATCTGTGCCTTGTTACTTAAACCCAACCTATTCTACTGAGTGCTATAAACATTTGTGGTGAAGATGACCTGTGGAAGCTCAGCTTCTATCTACATGCATTATGACACAACAGTGTAAAATTGGTCAGCAATAGGACAATTATACTGAGCAAGACTAGTCCCCAATGTACTGGAGAGAAAGGGCAAAGGCTGGGGCTTTACTACAAGAATTAGACGATCTGGAAAAAAGAATTTTTGCTCAACATGAAGATGACATAGGCTATAATGACCAAATATAACTTGTGTGCTTTCTTAGAGCTTAAACATAAAACCACTTGATTGATTGATTGATTTAATGGATTTGTAATGCGCCGAATACTGACCCGTCAGGGAAGCGTCTAAGCGCAGAAGACATACCTGCAAATAGATAAATCAAGTCAGGGAAAGGAAATAGAAGGAAAAGAAAAAAAGGAGAGCACAAAAAAGCAAACTACCAAGGAACAACAGGGAAAACTAACGTGACTCAGCCTGCTTTTCCCTCAAAAAAACAAGTTTTTATCCTTTTACGAAAGGCCATAATGGAGGGGAGAGACCGGATAGAAACAGGGAGACTATTCCATAGGGCCGTTTCTCTCACAGAAAAGCGTCTACCCCCGAAGGTAAGCAGGCGAGCAGATGGACAAGTGACGAGACCAGCTGTAAGTGATCTAAGTCCTCGTGCAGGGGTGTATCGCGTTATCAAGGAATTCAGGTATTGTGGGCCCGTCCCATGATAAGCGCGATAGGCGAGACAGAGAGCCTTAAACTCAATGCGATCTACCACAGTGAGCCAGTGCAGTGATCGCAGGGTGGGGGTAATATGCTCCCGCCTATTTAAGCCGGAGATTAGTCTAGCGGCCTGGTTCTGGACGAGCTGGATTTTCCTCAGCCACTTTAGAGGCATACCCAAATACACAATATTGTTGAAGTCAATCCGGGAGTTGACGAGAGATTGAACCAAGACTTTCCGGTGGTACTGAGAAAACTAATTTTTGACCTTTCTCAAACACCTGATGTAATACAGTGCATTGCGGATACATTGATTGACTTGGGGTATCCAATTCAGATTACAGTCAAAAATTGTCCCCAGGACGCGGACTTGATTCACTGGAACCGGACACGGCCCAAGGCTCGTGGGCCATTTTCCCAAAAAGACAGCTGGATCAATACGTCCAGAGATGAGAATTTCTGTCTTTTTAGCATTTAGACTAAGGGAATTGCGATCCATCCATTGTTTGATGTCTAATAGACAGGAAGCAAGCTGCAGGCCAGGAGCAGGGTTGGATAGGCTGTCAACGACCAACTGGACATCGTCTGCGTACAACCGATTAAACACTGCATGGGTGTCCAGCAGACTCGCAAGCGGCCGAAGATACACATTAAACAGCCATGGTGACAGGGCAGAGCCCTGAGGCACCCCACAACTCAGGGTGCTGATGGCAGATAGAAAAGGACCGGTTTTAACCTGAAAGGTCCTGTAGGTGAGAAAGTCTGAAAGCCAATGTGAAGCGGAGCCGGTAATGTGAAACTCGTCCCGAAGCCTGGCAATCAACATAGCGTGGTCCACGGTGTCAAAGGCCGCGGAGAAGTCAAGGAGCACCAAGGCCGCGTCCCTGACTCCGAGCAGCTTCTCTCTGGTGGAAAGAATCGTGAGCTCAATCCCACGGCCCGGGCGGAAACCGCACTGCGAGTCGTGGAACAGACCTGTTGTCTCCGAGTACGATTGAAGTTGGAGAAAAATTTCGTATTCCACCAGTTTAGCCAGGAAACCTATAGCAGAAATGGGTCTGTAATTAGAAAGACAGCCAGGGTCCAAGTTGTTTTTTTTTTAAATTGGTGTAATAATGGCATGTTTCCAGCGAGCCGGAAACACGCCATGGGTTAGAGAAAGATTGATGCTATAAACATTTGTGGTGAAGATGACCTGTGGAAGCTCAGCTTCTTTCTACATGAATTATGAGACAACAGATGACACAACAGTGTAAAATTGATTAGCAATAGGACAATTATACTGAGCAAGACTAGTCCCCAATGTACTGGAGAGAAAGAGCAAAGGCTGGGGCTTTACTACAAGAATTAGACGATCTGGAAAAAAGAATTTTTGCTCAACATGAAGATGACCTAGGCTATAATGACCAAATATAACTTGTGTACTTTCTTAGAGCTTAAACATAAAGCCACTTGTCCTGTAGAGGTTGCAGTGGCCAAGTGGTAAGGCGTTGGTTTCGCAAACCAAAGCTCATGGGTTCAATCCCCATCTGTACCTCCCTATTTAAACCCACCCTATTCTACTGAGTGCTATAAACATTTGTGGTGAAGATGACCCGTGGAAGCTCAGCTTCTTTCTACATGAATTATGAGACAGCAGATGACACAACAGTATAAAATTGGTCAGCAATAGGACAATTATACTGAGCAAGACTAGTCCCCAATGTACTGGAGAGAAAGGGCAAAGGCTGGGGCTTTACTACAAGAATTAGACGATCTGGAAAAAAGAATTTTTGCTCAACATGAAGATGACATAGGCTATAATGACCAAATATAACTTGTGTGCTTTCTTAGAGCTTAAACATAAAACCACTTGATTGATTGATTGATTTAATGGATTTGTAATGCGCCGAATACTGACCCGTCAGGGAAGCGTCTAAGCGCAGAAGACATACCTGCAAATAGATAAATCAAGTCAGGGAAAGGAAATAGAAGGAAAAGAAAAAAAGGAGAGCACAAAAAAGCAAACTACCAAGGAACAACAGGGAAAACTAACGTGACTCAGCCTGCTTTTCCCTCAAAAAAACAAGTTTTTATCCTTTTACGAAAGGCCATAATGGAGGGGAGAGACCGGATAGAAACAGGGAGACTATTCCATAGGGCCGTTTCTCTCACAGAAAAGCGTCTACCCCCGAAGGTAAGCAGGCGAGCAGATGGACAAGTGACGAGACCAGCTGTAAGTGATCTAAGTCCTCGTGCAGGGGTGTATCGCGTTATCAAGGAATTCAGGTATTGTGGGCCCGTCCCATGATAAGCGCGATAGGCGAGACAGAGAGCCTTAAACTCAATGCGATCTACCACAGTGAGCCAGTGCAGTGATCGCAGGGTGGGGGTAATATGCTCTCGCCTATTTAAGCCGGAGATTAGTCTAGCGGCCTGGTTCTGGACGAGCTGGATTTTCCTCAGCCACTTTAGAGGCATACCCAAATACACAATATTGTTGAAGTCAATCCGGGAGTTGACGAGAGATTGAACCAAGACTTTCCGGTGGTACTGAGAAAACAAATTTTTGACCTTTCTCAAACACCTGATGTAATACAGTGCATTGCGGATACATTGATTGACTTGGGGTATCCAATTCAGATTACAGTCAAAAATTGTCCCCAGGACGCGGACTTGATTCACTGGAACCGGACACGGCCCAAGGCTCGTGGGCCATTTTCCCAAAAAGACAGCTGGATCAATACGTCCAGAGATGAGAATTTCTGTCTTTTTAGCATTTAGACTAAGGGAATTGCGATCCATCCATTGTTTGATGTCTAATAGACAGGAAGCAAGCTGCAGGCCAGGAGCAGGGTTGGATAGGCTGTCAACGACCAACTGGACATCGTCTGCGTACAACCGATTAAACACTGCATGGGTGTCCAGCAGACTCGCAAGCGGCCGAAGATACACATTAAACAGCCATGGTGACAGGGCAGAGCCCTGAGGCACCCCACAACTCAGGGTGCTGATGGCAGATAGAAAAGGACCGGTTTTAACCTGAAAGGTCCTGTAGGTGAGAAAGTCTGAAAGCCAATGTGAAGCGGAGCCGGTAATGTGAAACTCGTCCCGAAGCCTGGCAATCAACATAGCGTGGTCCACGGTGTCAAAGGCCGCGGAGAAGTCAAGGAGCACCAAGGCCGCGTCCCTGACTCCGAGCAGCTTCTCTCTGGTGGAAAGAATCGTGAGCTCAATCCCACGGCCCGGGCGGAAACCGCACTGCGAGTCGTGGAACAGACCTGTTGTCTCCGAGTACGATTGAAGTTGGAGAAAAATTTCGTATTCCACCAGTTTAGCCAGGAAACCTATAGCAGAAATGGGTCTGTAATTAGAAAGACAGCCAGGGTCCAAGTTGTTTTTTTTTTAAATTGGTGTAATAATGGCATGTTTCCAGCGAGCCGGAAACACGCCATGGGTTAGAGAAAGATTGACAAGTATCAGGAGGTCGTTCACAACCAGCTCTGCATTCTTCTTCAAGAGCCAGGCTGGACAAATGTCACCATAGAAGTAGGAGGCCTTAATTTTTGCCATAGATTTTAGAAGATGTTCCCGGCTGACCTTACTAAAGGACGATAGGGAATTAGGCACTGAGGAATTTGGTTTGGGGGGGCAAGTGATTGGTTTCTGTGAGTCCGTCCCTAAGAGTGACAGGGGGTCGGATGAGGATTGGGGATATTCCAAGGGAGTTAGTTGTCCTATGCCTAAGCGTATGTCGGCTACTTTAGTAACAAAAGTATTAAGTAGATTGTCGCACAGAGCATGCGAATGGGGTATATTCACCTGGCTCTGCGTAGGGGAAAATAAGGTTTTAACTATTTTAAAAAGTGCCGAAGCACTGTTATCGGCGTTATCAATAAGATTACCATAATGGGACCTTTTTTGCCGTTTTAAGGGCTGTGTATAAGCTCGGCATTGAATTCTATACTGCCTCTTGTCAGTCAAGTTTTTGGTCTTATACCAATGGCGTTCTAGTGCCCGACATTTCCTTTTAATGGTAGACAAGGAGGAGCTGTACCAGGGTTGGTTTTTGCCAACTTGTCCAGTAGAGGGCGCAGTGGCCAAGTGGTAAGGCGTTGGTCTCGTAAACCAAAGATCATGGGTTCAATCCCCATCTGTGCCTCCCTATTTAAACCCAACCTAATCTACTGAGTGCTATAAACATTTGTGGTGAAGATGACCTGTGGAAGCTCAGCTTCTTTCTACATGAATTATGAGACAACAGATGACACAACAGTGTAAAATTGATTAGCAATAGGACAATTATACTGAGCAAGACTAGTCCCCAATGTACTGGAGAGAAAGAGCAAAGGCTGGGGCTTTACTACAAGAATTAGACGATCTGGAAAAAAGAATTTTTGCTCAACATGAAGATGACCTAGGCTATAATGACCAAATATAACTTGTGTACTTTCTTAGAGCTTAAACATAAAGCCACTTGTCCTGTAGAGGTTGCAGTGGCCAAGTGGTAAGGCGTTGGTTTCGCAAACCAAAGATCATGGGTTCAATCCCCATCTGTGCCTCATTATTTAAACCCAACCTATTCTACTGAGTGCTATAAACATTTGTGGTGAAGATGACCTGTGGAAGATCAGCTTCTTTCTGCATGAATTTAGAGACAACAGATGACACAACAGTGTAAAATTGGTCAGCAACAGGACAATTATACCGAGCAAGACTAGTCCCCAATGTACTGGAGAGAAAGAGAGCATAGGCTGGGGATTTATTAAAAGAATTGGACGATCTGGAAAAAAATATTTTTGCTCCACATGAAGATGACCTAGGATATAATGACCAAATATAACTTGTGTGCTTTCTTAGAGCTTAAACATAAAGATTCTTGTCCTGTAGAGGGCGCAGTGGCCAAGTGGTAAGGCGTTGGTCTCGTAAACCAAAGGTCATGGGTTCAATCCCCATCTGTGCCTCCCTATTTATACCCAACCTATTCTACTGAGTGCTATAAACATTTGTGGTGAAGATGACCTGTGGAAGCTCAGCTTCTTTCTACATGAATTATGAGACAACAGTGTAAAATTGGTCAGCAATAGGACAATTATACTGAGCAAGACTAGTCCCCAATGTACTGGAGAGAAAGAGCAAAGGCTGGGGCTTTACTACAAGAATTAGACGATCTGGAAAAAATTATTTTTGCTCAACATGAAGATGACCTAGGCTATAATGACCAAATATAACTTGTGTGCTTTCTTAGAGATTAAACATAAAACCACTTGTCCTGTAGAGGGTGCAGTGGCCAAGTGGTAAGGCGTTGGTCTCGTAAACCAAAGATCATGGGTTCAATCCCCATCTGTGCCTCCCTATTTAAACCCAACCTATTCTACTGAGTGCTATAAACATTCGTGGTGAAGATGACCTGTGGAAGCTCAGCTTCTATCTACATGAATTATGACACAACAGTGTAAAATTGGTCAGCAATAGGACAATTATACTGAGCAAGACTAGTCCCCAATGTACTGGAGAGAAAGAGCAAAGGCTGGGGCTTTACTACAAGAATTAGACGATCTGGAAAAAATTATTTTTGCTCAACATGAAGATGACCTAGGCTATAATGACCAAATATCACTTGTGTACTTTCTTAGAGCTTAAACATAAAACCACTTGTCCTGTAGAGGGCGCAGTGGCCAAGTGGTAAGTTGTTGGTCTCGTAAACCAAAGATCATGGGTTCAATCCCCATCTGTGCCTTCCTATATAAACCCAACCTATTCTACTGAGTGCTATAAACATTTGTGGTGAAGATGACCTGTGGAAGCTCAGCTTCTTTCTACCTGAATTATGAGACAACAGATGACACAACAGTGTAAAATTGGTCAGCAACAGGACAATTACACTGAGCAAGACTAGTCCCCAATGTACTGGAGAGAAAGAGCAAAGGCTGGGGATTTAATAATATAATTAGACGATCTGGAAAAAATAATTTTTGCTCAACATGAAGATGACCTAGGCTATAATGACCAAATATAACTTGTGTGCTTTCTTAGAGATTAAACATAAAACCACTTGTCCTGTAGAGGGCGCAGTGGCCAAGTGGTAAGGCGTTGGTCTCGTAAACCAAAGATCATGGGTTCAATCCCCATCTGTGCCTCCCTATTTAAACCCAACCTATTCTGCTGAGTGCTATAAACATTTGTGGTGAAGATGACCTGTGGAAGCTCAGCTTCTTTCTATATGAATTATGAGACAACAGATGACACAACAGTGTAAAATTGGTCAGCAATAGGATAATTATACTGAGCAAGACTAGTCCCCAATGTACTGGAGAGAAAGAGCAAAGGCTGGGGCTTTACTACAAGAATTAGACGATCTGGAAAAAATAATTTTTGCTCAACATGAAGATGACCTAGGGCTATAATGACCAAATATAACTTGTGTACTTTCTTAGAGCTTAAACATAAAACCACTTGTCCTGTAGAGGGCGCAGTGGCCAAGTGGTAAGGCGTTGGTCTCGTAAACCAAAGTTCATGGGTTCAATCCCCATCTGTGCCTTCCTATTTAAACCCAACCTATTCTACTGAGTGCTATAAACAATTGTGGTGAAGATGACCTGTGGAAGATCAGCTTCTTTCTGCATGAATTTAGAGACAACAGATGACACAACAGTGTAAAATCGGTCAGCAACAGGACAATTATACTGAGCAAGACTAGTCCCCAATGTACTGGAGAGAAAGAGCAAAGGCTGGGGATTTAATAAAATAATTAGACGATCTGGAAAAAATAATTTTTGCTCAACATGAAGATGACCTAGGCTACAATGACCAAATATAACTTGTGTGCTTTCTTAGAGCTTAAACATAAAACCACTTGTCCTGTAGAGGGTGCAGTGGCCAAGTGGTAAGGCGTTGGTCTCGTAAACCAAAGATCATGGGTTCGATCCCCATCTGTGCCTCGTTACTTAAACCCAACATATTCTACTGAGTGCTATAAACATTTGTGGTGAAGATGACCTGTAGAAGCTCAGCTTCTATCTACATGAATTATGACACAACAGTGTAAAATTGGTCAGCAATAGGACAATTATACTGAGCAAGCCTAGTCCCCAATGTACTGGAGAGAAAGAGCAAAGGCTGGGGCTTTACTACAAGAATTAGACGATCTGGAAAAATTATTTTTGCTCAACATGAAGATGACCTAGGCTTTAATGACCAAATATAACTTGTGTACTTTCTTAGAGCTTAAACATAAAACCACTTGTCCTGTAGAGGGCTCAGTGGCCAAGTGGTAAGGCGTTGGCCTCGTAAACCAAAGATCATGGGTTCAATCCCCATCTGTGCCTCCCTATTTAAACCCAACCTATTCTACTGAGTGGTATAAACATTTGTGGTGAAGATGACCTGTGGAAGCTCAGCTTCTTTCTGCATGAATTTAGAGTCAACAGATGACACAACAGTGTAAAATCGGTCAGCAACAGGACAATTATACTGAGCAAGACTAGTCCCCAATGTACTGGAGAGAAAGAGCAAAGGCTGGGGCTTTACTACAAGAATTAGACGATCTGGAAAAAAGAATTTTTGCTCAACATGAAGATGACCTAGGCTATAATGACCAAATATAACTTGTGTGCTTTCTTAGAGCTTAAACATAAAACCACTTGTCCTGTAGAGGGCGCAGTGGCCAACTGGTAAGGCGTTGGTCTCGTAAACCAAAGTTCATGGGTTAGATCCCCATCTGTGCCTCGTTACTTAAACCCAACCTATTCTACTGAGTGCTATAAACATTTGTGGTGAAGATGACCTTCTTTCTGCATGAATTTAGAGACAACAGATGACACAACAGTGTAAAATTGGTCAGCATTATTTACTAATTAGGTGACTTTTGAAGGAAATTGGTTCCACTACATTTTAGTTAGGGGGTATCAGAGTAAAGGGGGCTGAATACAAATGCCCCCCCCCCCCCACACACTTTTCACATTTTTATTTGTATAATTTTCCATCCACTTCACAATTATGTGCCACTTTGTGTTGGTCTATAACAGCCTTTCTCAACCTTTTCAACACAGAGGAACCCTTGAAATAGTTCTCTGGTCACGGGGAACCCCTGCTTAAAATTTGGAATCTACAACTCATGATACATCAGTGTGACGGTCAATTGGAAGAATGGTCCTTACACTTGTGGTCATTGGGAAGAATTACCTCCTTACAAATAGCTAAAAAGTTCAATGGTGTCGGTGGGATCTTACCAGAAAGGCAAACATTGCCCAAAGCGGAAAGGAACCCCTAGCAACCTCTGGATTGAAATGTAAAAGGGATATGAATACTTTTGCAAGGCACTGTATGTGGGATCAGGTGACGGTGCCAACTTCTATTTCTTCATTCATACCCTTTGGTGCCAAGGTGTCAAATGAACAGTGCTGCTTTTAAAAAAAAACACAAAACTAAAAGACATATTAAAAAGAGCTGAAAAAAAACAAAACAGTGGCCCAGATTCAGGTACATTTGCGCGATATTTGCGGGGGAGCAGGGCAACGATTTTGCCCTGCGCCCCCGCAAATATTTTGCGCTGCCCTCGATTCACGGAGCAGTAAATTGCGTAAATTCCGTAAATTGCGAGGGCGCGCCGGCAAAATTGCCCGGCATAAGCGCGCGCAATGTAAATGATCCCGCCGGGGGCGGGAATCATTTCAATTAGGCGTGCTCCCGCGCCGAGCGTACAGCGCATGCTCCGTCGGGAAACTTTCCCGACGTGCATTGCGGCAAAATGCATTGCGGCAAATGACGTCATTTGCTTCAAAGTGAACGTGAATGGCGTCCAGCGCCATTCACGAATCACTTACGCAAACGACGTGAAATTCAAATTTCACGTCGCGGGAGCGGCGGCTATACTTTAGCATTGGCTGCCCCTACTATTAGAAGGGGCAGCCTTGCGCTAAAGTTGCCGTACGGAAACTCCGTACCTGGCTTGCGCGGGGCCTGCGCAAGTTTGTGAATCAGTTGGTAGTATGCAATTTGCATACTACACGCTGATCACAATGGGAGCGCCCCCTAGCGGCCCACGCAAGAATGCTGCCTAAAATCTGCGTGGCATAAGAGCCTTATGTCGCGCAGATTTTAGGCTGCAGTCGGTGTAACGAGGTTCCTGAATCAGGAGCACTCGTTACACCGGGGCAAGTAAGCAATTGCGCCGTGTAACTTATGGTTACACAGGCACAATTGCTTCTTGAATCTGGGCCAGTGGCTGCAGCTGCAGATCTCTCAGGCCCCGTACACACGGTCGGACAAAACCGATGAGAATGGACCGAAGTTCAGTTTCATCGGTCCAAACCGACCGTGTGTATAGCCCATCGGTCTGTTTTCCTTCGGTTCAAAATTGTAAAACTTGCTTCAAAACCTGAACCGATGGACCGCTGACCGATCGGACAAAACCGATGGTTAGTACAGAAAAGCATCGGTTCAAAACCCGCGCATGCTCAGAATCAAGTCGATGCATGCCTTGAAGCATTGAACTTCGTTCTATTCAGCACGTCGTGTGTTTGACGTCACCGCGTTTTGACCCGATTGGTTTTTGGAAAAATGGTGTGTACGCACATCAGACCATCAGTCCACTTCAGCGGTGGACCGGTGGACTTCATCGGTTTGGAACGACCGTGTGTACAAGGCCTCAGGTGTGAATGGAGCCCTAGGGCTTGTTTAACCGGTTAACGCCCGCCGCATGTATATGTACGTCCTCAGAATGGCACGTACAGGCAGATGGGCGTACATGTACCTCCCTGCCAGGGTCGGGGGTCCGATCGGGACCCCCCCCCCGGTACATGCGGTGGTCGGAAACCCGCGGGGAGCGATCCGGGACGAGGGCGCGGCTATTCGTTTCTAGCCGCCCCCTCGCGATCGCTCCCCGGAGCTGAAGAACGGGGAGAGCGTATGTAAACGCGGCTTCCCCGTGCTTCACTGTGGCGGCGCATCGATCGAGTGATCCCTTTTATAGGGAGACTCGATCGATGACGTCACACCTACAGCCACACCCCCCTACAGTTGTAAACACACACTAGGTGAACCCTAACTCCTACAGCGCCCCCTGTGGTTAACTCCCAAACTGCAACTGTCATTTTCACAATAAAGAATGCAATTTAAATGCCTTTTTTGCTGTGAAAATGACAATGGTCCCAAAAATGTGTCAAAATTGTCCGAAGTGTCCGCCATAATGTCGCAGTCACGAAAAAAAATCACGGATCGCCGCCAAAAAAATAATAATATAACTATCCCCTATTTTGTAAACGCTATAAATTTTGCGCAAACCAATCGATAAACGCTTATTGCGATTTTTTTTTTACCAAAAATAGGTAGAAGAATACATATCGGCCTAAACTGAGGAAAAAAAATGTATATATGTTTTTTGGGGGATATTTATTATAGCAACAAGTAAAAAATATTGCATTTTTTTCAAAATTGTCGCTCTATTTTTGTTTATAGCGCAAAAAATAAAAACCGCAGAGGTGATCAAATACCACCAAAAGAAATCTCTATTTGTGGGGAAAAAAAGGCCGCCAATTTTGTTTGGGAGCCACGTCGCACGACCGCGCAATTGTCTGTTAAAGCGACGCAGTGCCGAATCGCAAAACCTGGCCTGGGCATTTAGCTGCCTAAAGGTCCGGGGCTTAAGTGGTTAAACTGCGGCTCAACCACCTCAACACTATGGTCTAGATTCAGCAAGAATTTACGCCGGCGTATCTATTGACACGCCGCGTAAATTCAAAGCTGCGCCATCGTATCTTCTTTCTGTATTCAGAAAGCAAGATACGCCGAAATTAGGCTAAGATCCGACTGGCGTAAGTCTCCTACGCCGTCGTATCTTAGGGTGCATACTTACGCTGCCCGCTAGGTGGCGCTTCCGTCGATTTCAGCGAATAATATGCAAATGAGCTGGATACGCCGATTCAGAAACGTACGTGCGCCCGGCGGATTTTTTTTTAACGTCGTTTGCGTAAGGCTTTTTCCAGCGTAACGTTACTCCTGCTATATGAGGCGTAGCCAATATTAAGTATGGACGTCGTTCCCGCGTCAAATTTTGAAAATTTTACGTCGTTTGCGTAAGTCGTTCGCGAATAGGGCTTTGCGTAAATTACGTCCACGTCGAAAGCATTGACTATTTGCGACATGATTAGGAGCATGCGCACTGGGATACGTTCACGGACGGCGCATGCGCCGTTCGTGAGAAACGTCATTTACGTGGGCTCATGTTTTATTTACATAAAACACGCCCACCTCTTCAGAATTTGAATTCGGCGCGCTTACGCCGGTAGATGTACGCTACGCCGCCGTAACTTAGGGCGCAGGTTCTTTGTGAATCCAGCCCCAGCCTCACTAAGTTACGACGGCGTAGCGTATCTCAGATACGCCCGCACTAACTTACGGCGGGCTATATGAATCTAGTCCAATATATGTGTATTTTTGTTTTTGTTTGGAATGATAGGAGGGTATAAGGGTGAAAATGTAAAACTCCTGAAATCGAATAGAGGAATATAAGATGGGAATAAGAAAGATAATAACTAAGATCCTTTATAGATACAGTATACAGAAGAAGAAATAAATTAATAAGCATATTTTAATGAATTTTTTATAAGTGTAAACATTTTTGTATAAATCAATAAAAATAAAATTGAAAAAAAAAAGAAAGAAAGAAAGAAAAATAATGCACATTACACAGGTACAGTAATAGGAACGGGCAAGACATACATACAAATAAAGAGAATAATATAAATTAAAAAAACTAAAAAGAAAAATTCTTATCCTTCATGCTAATATTCTATGTATTTACCACATGCAGTCAATAGAATACAATATCAGTACATACCATAGGATATCAATACAATATCAGTACATAACATAGGATACCAATACAATATCAGTACATGACATAGGATATCAATACAATATCAGTACATGCCATAGGAAATCAATACAATATCAGTACATAACATAGGAAATCAATACAATATCAGTACATACCACAGGATATCAATACAATATCAGTACATGCCATAGGAAATCAATACAATATCAGTACATGCCATAGGAAATCAATACAATATCAGTACATACCATAGGATATCAATACAATATCAGTACATAACATAGGATATCAATACAATATCAGTACATAACATAGGATATCAATACAATATCAGTACATACCATAGGAAATCAATACAATATCAGTACATAACATAGGAAATCAATACAATATCAGTACATAACATAGGATATCAATGCAATATCAGTACATAACATAGGATATCAATACAATATCAGTACATACCATAGGAAATCAATACAATATCAGTACATAACATAGGAAATCAATACAATATCAGTACATAACATAGGATATCAATGCAATATCAGTACATAACATAGGAAATCAATACAATATCAGTACATAACATAGGAAATCAATACAATATCAGTACATAACATAGGATATCAATGCAATATCAGTACATAACATAGGATATCAATACAATATCAGTACATACCATAGGAAATCAATACAATATCAGTACATAACATAGGAAATCAATACAATATCAGTACATAACATAGGATATCAATGCAATATCAGTACATAACATAGGAAATCAATACAATATCAGTACATAACATAGGAAATCAATACAATATCAGTACATAACATAGGAAATCAATACAATATCAGTACATAACATAGGATATCAATGCAATATCAGTACATAACATAGGAAATCAATACAATATCAGTACATAACATAGGATATCAATGCAATATCAGTACATACCATAGGATATCAATACAATATCAGTACATACCATAGGATATCAATACAATATCGGTCCCTAAACTCATAATAACAACTGGACAGCAGTGGTGAAACACAGTGGCGGTGGGTCCATAAGGGGCGCATGGGCGCCGCCTCCTCTTTCCTGGCACCTCTCTATCACCAATATCACCAATATCACCGCTGCCACCCTATATTCAGGTGCCCAGCCCTTTTTCGGGGACTGGGCACCTGAATTACAGTGGCGGGGGGGTGTTTTTGAAGCACCTGATTAGAGACATATAGCTAGATTCAGGTAGATGTGTGCATTATTACGGCGGCGTAGCGTATCGTATTTACGCTACGCCGCCGTAAGTCTGAGAGGCAGGTGCTGTATTCACAAAGCACTTGCCTCCTAAGTTACGGCGGCGTAGCGTAAATGGGGCCGGTGTAAGCGCGCCTAATTCAAATGAGGATGAGGGGGGCGTGTTTTATGTAAATGGGTAAATGGGTGGTGACCCGACGTGATTGACGTTTTTTACGAACGGCGCATTTGCATTGCTCCAAAGTACGCCGCAAGGACGTATTGGTTTAGACGTGAACATAAATTACGTCCAGCCCCATTCACGGACGACTTACGCAAACGGCGTAAAATTTTCAAATTTCGACGCGGGTAGGACGGCCATACTTAACATTGACTAGGCCACCTAGGGTGCAGCTTTATCTTTACGCCGGCGTACCTCTTACGGAAACGGCGTATCTTTACTGCGACGTATCTAGTCATTTACATATTCTACGCCAAACTCAACGGAAGCGCCACCTAGTGGCCAGTGGAAAAACTGCACTCTAAGATACGACGGCGTAGGAGACTTACGTCGCTCGTATCTTAGCCTAATTTAAGCGTATCTGGTTTCCAGAATACGCTTAAATTTACGCCGGCGTAGATTCAGAGTTACGACGGCGTATCTACTAACCCTACCTGAATCCAGCTAATAGGCTCTAATAGGTGTCAAAAAAGGTGAACAGCGGGCGCCATGCTTGGCGCTCGCAGTTGACCAAGCTGCGTTTGATGGGCACAGTGGCTGCGTTTGATGGGCACAGTGGCTGCGTTTGATGGGGCACAGTGGCTGTGTTTGATGGGCACAGTGGCTGCGTTTGATGGGCACAGTGGCTGTGTTTGATGGGGCACAATGGCTGTGTTTGATGGGGCACAGTGGCTGCGTTTGATGGGCACAGTGGCTGCGTTTGATGGGCACAGTGGCTGCGTTTGATGGGCACAGTGGCTGCGTTTGATGGGCACAGTGGCTGTGTTTGATGGGGCACAGTGGCTGCGTTTGATGGGCACAGTGGCTGTGTTTGATGGGCACAGTGGCTGCGTTTGATGGGCACAGTGGCTGCGTTTGATGGGTACAGTGACTGCATTTGATGGGGCACAATGGCTGCGTTTGATGGGGCACAGTGGCTGCGTTTGATGGGGCACAGTGAGGCTGCAATTTATGGCACAGTGCATAGCATGAATCTATCTATAGCCGCTGCTGCCAACCCCTATTCAGGCGCCAGGCCCCTTTTTGGGCACCGGGTACCTGAATTACAGTGGTGGGGTTTTTTTTTTTTTAAGCACCTGATTAGAGACGTAGGCTCTAATAGGCGTCAAAAAAGGTGAACAGCGGGCGCCATGCTTGGCGCTTGCAGTTGACCAAGCTGTGTTAGAAAAGCAAATGAATATTATTTGCTTTCCTAACACTGAACCGCCGTTACGCCAATCAGGTGATCAGGTCTGTTACCCGTCACCTGACTGGCTGAAACGACAGGCGCTGTGATTGGATGCCTATCAGGCGAACAATCATAGGAGAGGGCGGGAGGAGTGGGCGGGGGAACACATCGCCGACATGGAGGAGAATGGAGGACAGGAGACAGGGTAAATGCCGGGCAGGCGGGGGGCACAGTGGCAGGATTCGACGAGAACAGTGGGAGCATTTGATGGCACAGTGGCTGCGTTTGATGGGCACAGTGGCTGCGTTTGATGGGCACAGCGGGAGTGTTGGATGGGGCACAGTGGCTGTGTTGGATCGACACAGGGAGGCTGCAATTGATGGGCACAGTGAGGCTGCAATTGATGGGAACAGTGAGGCTGCAATTGATGGGCACAGTGAGACTGCAATTGATGGGGCACAGTGAGACTGCAATTGATGAGGCACAGTGAGACTGCAATTGATGAGGCACAGTGAGACTGCGTTTGATGAGGCACAGTGTGACTGCAATTGATGGGGCACAGTGAGACTGCAATTGATGAGGCACAGTGAGACTGCGTTTGATGGGGCACAGTGAGACTGCGTTTGATGGGGCACAGTGAGACTGCGTTTGATGGGGCACAGTGAGACTGCAATTAATGAGGCACAGTGTGACTGCAATTGATGGGGCACAGTGAGACTGCAATTGATGAGGCACAGTGAGACTGCGTTTGATGGGGCACAGTGAGACTGCGTTTGATGGGGCACAGTGAGACTGCGTTTGATGGGGCACAGTGAGACTGCGTTTGATGGGGCACAGTGAGACTGCGTTTGATGGGGCACAGTGAGACTGCGTTTGATGGGGCACAGTGAGACTGCGTTTGATGGGGCACAGTGAGACTGCGTTTGATGGGCACAGTGAGACTGCGTTTGATGGGGCACAGTGAGACTGCGTTTGATGGGGCACAGTGAGACTGCAATTGATGGGCACAGTGAGACTGCAATTGATGAGGCACAGTGAGACTGCGTTTGATGGGGCACAGTGAGACTGCGATTAATGAGGCACAGTGAGACTGCGTTTGATGGGCACAGTGAGACTGCAATTAATGGGGTGTTTGTTTGCGCCCCCCCAAAAAGAAAATTGAGCACCAGCCGCCACTGGTGAAACATTCTGTACAGAAAGTACTATTACTGTAAATGCAGGACAAATCTTGCATCAAAAATCAACCAATGAGAATGTATTTTATTTCTTGCTTCGCTCCGTGGAAGCACAGGCCGCGGTATCAGTATACAGATTGGGGTTCATACACAACGTATTGTACATCACGTCATCACACATACGGTATTTTCTCGTCCCGTTTCTACTCTTCTTCCCCGGGTTCATCCTCCTCAGGTGTCTCTGCTGAAGAATCCATATATGACCCGGGAAAGGATCGGAATGATTCCACTTGGAATTGACCTGAAAATAAAAACCCCTCAATGTTCGTTAACCATTCGCTACTCGATCCTTGTCCAAGGCCACCGCCTCGGATGGCACAGTCAGTAAGCATTGTCCCTCTGTGTCCTCGGTGCCATCAGGATCCTCGTGGTTTGGAGCTTCTCCCAAGTGACTCTTACATGGGATCTCTACGGACCCCTGTGATTGGCCTTCCTCAGGTTTCGGGATCAGCTGGTCTTCTGGGGCTTCCTCAGTTGAGTTCTCACAGCTCGCTCCTTGCTCTGGATTTTCCTGATCGCCATTTCTCACGTCTACAATCACTCCAGGCTCACGTTCCTCACAATCAGGGTTCCCGACGTCCTCTGGTTGTCCTCCAATGCCACCATCAGGGACACGGCTGGTGTATTCAATTTGTGGTTCTGTTAGATGAATCTTGACATCTTCATGTCGGCTTTGTTGTATTTCTTTAGCCTTGGGTTTTTTCTTTAGGTCTAAAAGTAGATAAAACAGATTAATGATGATTGTTTTAGCATCACTCCATGCCTCAAATTACAGGCTAAACTAATAATACAGCCCTATAAGTGTATATAAAGTGAAATCGTATTTATAGTTTTGGATCGTGTAGGACACCAACACTGGGGCAAAATTCCTCCAACTGACACCAACGATGGGGCACTATTTCTTCCGCTGACACCAACAATGGGGCGCTATGTCTCCCACTGACACCATTGAATGGGCACTATTTCTCCCACTGACACCAACGATGGGACACTATTCCTTCCACTGACACCAATGATTGGCACTACTCCTCCCAGTAACACCAGTAATGGGGCACTATGTATTCAACTGACACCAGTGGTGGGGCACTATTCCTTCTACTGACACCAGTGGTGGGGCACTATTCCTTCTACTGACACCAGTGGTGGGGCACTATTCCTTCTACTGACACCAGTGGTGGGGCACTATTCCTTCTACTGACACCAGTGGTGGGGCACTATTCCTTCTACTGACACCAGTGGTGGGGCACTATTCCCTCTACTGACACCAGTGGTGGGGCACTATTCCCTCTACTGACACCAGTGGTGGGGCACTATTCCTTCTACTGACACCAGTGGTGGGGCACTATTCCTTCTACTGACACCAGTGGTGGGGCACTATTCCTTCTACTGACACCAGTGGTGGGGCACTATTCCCTCTACTGACACCAGTGGTGGGGCACTATTCCCTCTACTGACACCAGTGGTGGGGCACTATTCCTTCTACTGACACCAGTGGTGGGGCACTATTCCCTCTACTGACACCAGTGGTGGGGCACTATTCCCTCTACTGACACCAGTGGTGGGGCACTATTCCTTATACTGACACCAGTGGTGGGGCACTATTCCTTCTACTGACACCAGTGGTGGGGCACCATTCCTTCTACAGACACCAGTGATGGGGCACTATTCCTTCTACTGACACCAGTGGTGGGGCACTATTCCTTCTACTGACACCAGTGGTGGGGCACTATTCCTTCTACTGACACCAGTGGTGGGGCACTATTCCTTCTACTGACATCAGTGGTGGGGCACTATTCCTTCTACTGACACCAGTGGTGGGGCACTATTCCTTCTACTGACACCAGTGGTGGGGCACTATTCCTTCTACTGACACCAGTGGTGGGGCACTATTCCTTCTACTGACATCAGTGGTGGGGCACTATTCCTTCTACTGACACCAGTGGTGGGGCACTATTCCTTCTACTGACACCAGTGGTGGGGCACTATTCCTTCTACTGACACCAGTGGTGGGGCACTATTCCTTCTACTGACACCAGTGGTGGGGCACTATTCCTTCTACTGACATCAGTGGTGGGGCACTATTCCTTCTACTGACACCAGCGGTGGGGCACTATTCCTTCTACTGACACCAGTGGTGGAGCACTATTCCTTCTACTGACACCAGTGGTGGGGCATTATTCCTTCTACTGACACCAGTGGTGGGGCACTATTCCTTCTACAGACACCAGTGGTGGGGCACTATTCCTTCTACTGACATCAGTGGTGGGGCACTATTCCTTCTACTGACACCAGTGGTGGGGCACTATTCCTTCTACAGACACCAGTGGTGGGGCACTATTCCTTCTACTGACACCAGTGGTGGGGCACTATTCCTTCTACTGACACCAGTGGTGGGGCACTATTCCTTCTACTGACACCAGTGGTGGGGCACTATTCCTTCTACTGACACCAGTGGTGGGGCACTATTCCTTCTACTGACACCAGTGGTGGGGCACTATTCCTTCTACAGACACCAGTGGTGGGACACTATTCCTTCTACTGACACCAGTGGTGGGGCACTATTCCTTCTACTGACACCAGTGGTGGGGCACTATTCCTTCTACTGACACCAGTGGTGGGGCACTATTCCTTCTACTGACACCAGTGGTGGGGCACTATTCCTTCTACTGACACCAGTGGTGGGGCACTATTCCTTCTACTGACACCAGTGGTGGGGCACTATTCCTTCTACTGACACCAGTGGTGGGGCACTATTCCTTCTACAGACACCAGTGATGGGGCACTATTCCTTCTACTGACACCAGTGGTGGGGCACTATTCCTTCTACAGACACCAGTGGTGGGGCACTATTCCTTCTACTGACACCAGTGGTGGGGCACTATTCCTTCTACTGACACCAGTGGTGGGGCACTATTCCTTCTACTGACACCAGTGGTGGGGCACTATTCCTTCTACTGACACCAGTGGTGGGGCACTATTCCTTCTACTGACACCAGTGGTGGGGCACTATTCCTTCTACAGACACCAGTGGTGGGACACTATTCCTTCTACTGACACCAGTGGTGGGGCACTATTCCTTCTACTGACACCAGTGGTGGGGCACTATTCCTTCTACTGACACCAGTGGTGGGGCACTATTCCTTCTACTGACACCAGTGGTGGGGCACTATTCCTTCTACAGACACCAGTGGTGGGACACTATTCCTTCTACTGACACCAGTGGTGGGGCACTATTCCTTCTACTGACACCAGTGGTGGGGCACTATTCCTTCTACTGACACCAGTGGTGGGGCACTATTCCTTCTACTGACACCAGTGGTGGGGCACTATTCCTTCTACTGACACCAGTGGTGGGGCACTATTCCTTCTACTGACACCAGTGGTGGGGCACTATTCCTTCTACTGACACCAGTGGTGGGGCACTATTCCTTCTACAGACACCAGTGATGGGGCACTATTCCTTCTACTGACACCAGTGGTGGGGCACTATTCCTTCTACAGACACCAGTGGTGGGGCACTATTCCTTCTACTGACACCAGTGGTGGGGCACTATTCCTTCTACTGACACCAGTGGTGGGGCACTATTCCTTCTACTGACACCAGTGGTGGGGCACTATTCCTTCTACAGACACCAGTGATGGGGCACTATTCCTTCTACTGACACCAGTGGTGGGGCACTATTCCTTCTACTCTTTCACTGACACCAATGATGGGACACAATTCCTCCCACTGACACCAAATGGTGACGAAACATTCCATTGAAAAAAAATTATATGAAAGCAGCATTAAACCAAAAAGCAAACATTTATTTAGCCGAAACCAAACTTAGCTGCTTCAGGTTAACCATCCGGGCTGCAAGTCAATAAACAGATTGCAAAGTTCATAAAGACACGGATGAGCGAGTTTGGGTGTGGAGGAACTTGACTGGCCTGAACAGAGTCCTGACCTCAACCCGATAGAACACCTTTGGGATGAATTAGAGCGGCCTTTTCATCCAACATCAGCGCCTGACCTCACAATTGCTCTTCTGGAAGAATGGTGAAACATTTCCATAGACACCCTCCTAAACCTTGTGGACGGCCTTCCCAGAAGAGTTGAAGGTGTTATAGCTGCAAAGGGCGGGGCCAACTCAATATTGAACCCTCCGGGCTGAGACTGGGATGCCATTAAAATTCATGGGCTAGATTCAGATAGGTTAGCGGATCTTTAGATCCGCGTAACCTATCTGATTTACGTTACGCCGCCGCTATTTTTTGAGGCAAGTGCAGTATTCAGAAAGCACTTGCCTCTAAAGTTGCGGCGGCGTATCGTAAATCCCCCCGGCGGAATTCAAATTCCGCGGCTAGGGGGAGTGTACTATTTAAATCAGGCGCGTCCCTGCGCCGATCGAACAGCGCATGCGCCGTCCGCAAATTTTCCCAACGTGCATTGCTCCAAATGGAAGTCATTGGTTTCGACGTTAACGTAAATTATGTCCGGCCGTATTCGCGAACGACTTACGCAAACGACGTAAAAAATTCAAAAGTCGGCGCGGGAACGACAGCCATACTTAACATAGGATAGGCCGCACTGTTATCCTATAGCAGGGGTAACTTTCCGCCGGAAAAAGCCGAACGCAAACGACGTAAAAAAAAAAAAGCGCCGGGCGGTCTTTCGTTTCTGAATCGGCGTAAATGCTCATTTGCATATTCGACACGTAAAAGATATGGAAGCGCCACCTAGCGGCCGGCCTGGAATTGCAGCCTAAGATCCGACGGTGTAACACAATTACACCTGTCGGATCTTAGGGATATCTATGCGTAACCTGATTCTATGAATCAGGCACATAGATACTTTGGGCCAGATTCACGTAGCGCAGCGGATCTATAGATCCGCTCGATCTACGTGATTTAAGATCCGCTCTCGCAAGTTTGAGAGGCAAGTGGCTAATTCACAAACCACTTACCTCCAAACTTGCGGCAGCGGATCCTAAATCCCCCGGCGGAATTCAAATTCCGCGGCTAGGGGGAGTGTACTATTTAAATCAGGCGCGTTCCCGCGCCGATTTAAATGCGCATGCGCCGTCCGGGGAATGTCCCGGCGTGCATTGCTCCCACTGATGTCACTAGGACGTCAGTGGTTTCGACGTGAGCGGGACTTGCGACGAGCGTGTTTGTGAATCGGCGTACGCAAACGACGTTAGAAAATTCAAATTCGACGTGGGAACGCCGGCTATACTTAACATTGGCTGCACCTGATAAAAGCAGGGGTAAGTATACGACGGGTACGCCGCTACGGAAACGTCGTAAGAAGACTGCGTCGGGTCCGCGTACGTTCGTGAATTTGCGTATCTCGCTGATTTACATATTATTCAAGGTAAATCAGCGGGAACGCCCCCGGCGCCATTTTTAAATCGAAAATAAGATCCGACAGTGTAACACATTGTAACACTGTCAGATCTAAGCCCTATCTATGCGTATCTGATTCTATGAATCAGGCGCATAGATAGGACCAGTGTAAGTCAGAGATACGATGGGGGATCTGTAGATATCAGGAGATAATACACCGTCGTATCTCTTTGTGAATCTGGCCCCATGTGCGTGTAAAGGCAGCCGTCCCAATACTTTTGGCAATAGAGTGTATCTGCTCGCAGTTCATCTTATATTATCTAATGACAGCATTACATGCTTAAATATTCTTATCGAAAAACAAGTATTTTTCATCTATCAAAATTTGAGTGCAATAATCATTGTTGATCTCTTTGAAAAAAAAAAAAAAACATCCGCTTACACAAGTAGGAGATGAGACACAATGAAAGGAAGGCAATCGGCATCATGAGAACATAAAGAGGCCCTTCGTTTGTCATTCCACAGGGATGGGAATCTGAAAACATACCGGGAGAGTCATAAAACATCAACATAACAAAGTATATACACAGTAAGGCTGGGTTCACACTACGGTTTTCCCGTCCGTCAGCCGCATACGATTTACACGAAAAACCGTATGCGGCTGAAACGGACGGGAACGTATGGAACCGCACATATGTGCGTTTTCCACTGACATTAATGTTAAAGGAAAACGTATGCGTTTGCCATACTGTTTTAAAAACGACCGCAAAACCGTGGTTGAACACGGTTTTGCGTACGTTTAAAAAACGTTTTGCCAGCAAATCGTACGCACCCGGATGCATCTGAGTGCATACGATTTGCAATGCATTGTCTATCTATACGTTTTCCCGTCCGGGCCCGTACGTTTTCAATACTGAAATCGTATGCGGCTGACGGACGGGAAAACCGTAGTGTGAACCCAGCCTAAGATAGTAATCGTACGTTTTACGGTAACCATCAGCATTGAAAATGGCGAGCCAAGTATGAAAACGCGGAGAGAACAGTCTCTAGTGTCCAGATCAGTCACTTGATAAGGGAATTACGTTTTTATTATATACAGTTGCCCGGATGGCAACCCCCCCCCTGTTTATATATATATATATATATATATATATATATATATATATATAATTTTATTTTTTTTGGCAACCCCCCTTTTTTTATAAAAAAAATATATATATTTTATATATAGATTATACATTTTTTATTAAAAGGCCCCAGAGGTCCCCAGATGGCAACCCCCCTTTTTTTATAATTTTTTTTTCCTTTTTTTTTTCTTTTTATTAAAGGGCCCAGAATGGCTACCCCCTATATATATATATATATTTTATTTAATTTTTTTGTAATGGGCCCAGAGATCCCCAGGGCAACCCTCCCCACCCCCAATTCGTGGCACCCCCCGCTTCTCTCAAGTTTCTCAATTTGAGGCGACAGGCGGCACCCCACCCCCTTTCCCCATATCAGGGAACATACGATCACCGACACTGCCACAATGAAGAACGGGGAAGCTGTGTTTATACTCACCTCTCCCCCTGTTCTTCAGCCCCGGTGACCGATCGCGGGACACCGGCGGTGATCGGGTCCGCAGGTGCCGCGGGCGCGGTCACGGAGCTTCGGACCGGGTCAGCGCGCTCGCGACCCCACGGCTGGGGTACGTGATTGTGCCCTGCCATTCTGCCAACGTATATCGGCGTGAAGGGGTCCTTAAGTGGTTAAATTACAAAAATTTAATTGTAAAAAATAATAAAATAAAATAAATTGTAAAAAAATAATATATATTTTTTTAAATAATTACAAAAATAAAATTGTAAAAGAATAAAATAAAAAAAAATGTAAAAAAGAGTTACAAAAATAAAATTGTAAAAAATACTGGCACCAATCTCTGCTCTACTCACACCTTTCACTGCTCTGCTGATATACACGCATGTGTGTTTGTGCTCTGGGGTGCACACCCCTAATGCAATAGGCTGTGCACACCAATGGTGGTAGGAGGAAGGACGTATTGCACACTAGTTTGTAGTTGGCCCTGTGTGCTCCTCACATGGTAATAGAAGACATTAGACATGTGCAGACTGGAATATTTAGTTTCGTTTTTTCGTTTGGAAAATAAATTTATTTAGTTACTCCCGAAAATCGTTTTGATTTATTTCGTTTTTCGTTGGGGAATAATAGCTTTCGTCCGAAAATCCAATAATACTTGGTTTCTGTCGAATGGTCAAAAGAATATTCGCCGGAACGTCGAATCTCGAACGTCGAATCTTTACGTCGAATCGTACATTTCCGTTCGAATATTCCGCCTACAAGAATTCTAATGTTGTATGACTAGTAATAATGTCGAATCTATTCTCTATAATGTCGAATCTATTTTCTCATAAATCGAAATCTATTCTCTGTAATGTCGAATCTATTATTTCTATAGTGTTGAATCTTTTCTCTATGATGTCGAATCTTTTCCCTATAATGTCGAAGCCAAATCGAATTTTTACCGCAACGAAAACGAAAATAAAGCATTTTTTATGTCGGATCTTTCGGTTTTCGTTTCTTGCACTTTCGTTATCGTTTGTTAAAACGATAACGAAAAAACACGATTTTCGGACGAAAATGCATTCTAACGAAAACTAATGCACATGTCTAGAAGACATTGATGGTCAACTACTGAGTGCACAGACAGAATCTCTTATATGGTCCCATCTAGATAAATAATGAGTTATGATACAATGGAATCTTTTCTACTCACGGTATTTGTAGAAAATCACTAAGACGGCAACACAGAATGCAGGAACTCCCAACACTGCTGAGAGGTGCATGGCCACGGTACAAACACATTTTATGGAGGAGGAAAACTTCACACCTGAGAAAAACACAAAAACAAGAAGCAAATAGGGGAAGTTACACCTAAAAGAAAGGCAATGTTTTTTTTTTTTTATTACTACTGTACTGTGATACCCAGAGGCTCATGAAGGATGTGGGGTACTCCTGTGTCAGCTTCACCAATGACTCTTGTGTCTAGGGTCATCCTATGTCCAATAGGGGCATAGGATGACTGAGAACTGATATCTCGGATTACATGAGATGGGACAGTAATGATAATTCATGTATTGCAGGAGATTTGACATATTACAAGTGGTTTATTTTGAACCAAAAAGGGCAATAGGACAGTATTCATTCATGTGGGGACACATACTGTCGAGGTGTTAATTGAGTCTGGCTCCTAAGATATTTCATTGTCTATTGTGCTAATTAAGTCTGCCTCTCAAGAACCTTTCATTGTGTGATGCTAATTGCACTGTATTGTGTGAAAGTTCTATTGATGATAGATATGTGTTGGCAGTCTGAAAGGTCAGATGTCTGACCTTTCAGGTGTAGTGGATTAACCACTTGCCCACCAGGTAAATTCTGGCACTTCTCTCCTTCATGTGAAAATCACAATTTTTTTGCTAGAAAATTAATCAGAACCCCCAAACATTATATATTTTTTTTTAGCAGACATCCTAGGGAATAAAATGGCAGTCATTGCAATACTTTTTGTCACACCGTATTTGCGCAGCGGTCTTACAAGCGCACTTTTTTTGGATAAAAATCACTTTTTTGAATTAAAAAATAAGACAACAATACATTTTGCCCAATTTTTTTATATATTGTGAAAGATAATGTTACGCCGAGTAAAATGATACCCAACATGTCACGCTTAAAAATTGCGCCCGCTCGTGTCATGGCGTCAAACTTTTACCCTTAAAAATCTCGATAGGCGACGTTTAAAAAATTCTACAGGTTGCATTTTTTGAGTTGCAGAGTAGGTCTAGGGCTAGAATTATTGCTCTCACTCTAACGATCGCGGCGATACCTCACTTGTGTGGTTTGAATACCGTTTTCATATGCGGGCGCTACTCGCGTATGCGTTTGCTTCTGCGCGCGAGCTCGTCGGGACGGGGCGCTTTAAAAAAATTTTTTTTGGTTTTCTTATTTATTTTTATTTAGTTTTATAATTTTTTACACTGAAAAAAAAAAAAAAAAAAAAATTGATCACTTTTATTCCTATTACAAGGAATGTAAACATCCCTTGTAATAGAAAAAAGCATGACAGGTCCTCTTAAATATGAGATCTGGGGTCAAAAAGACCTCAGATCTCATAATTAGACTTAAATGCAAAAAAAAAAAATTAAAAAAAAAAAATGTCATTTTTTCAAATGACAAAAAAAAAAATGTTTCTTTAAGAGGCTGGGCGGGACTGACGTTTTGACGTCACTTCCGCCCAGCAGAGCTAGGAGGACGGGTGAAGGAGATTTCTCCTTCAGTCCCGTCCCCGCTCAGCTGCCGGACACATCGGATCCCCTCCGCCGCTACCGACGGCTCCGGTAAGCGGCGGAGGGCGCGGGAGAGCGGCGGGAGGGGGGGGGGGCCCCTCTCCCGCCACCGATAACGGCGATCTCGCGGCGAATCCGCCGCGGAGACCGCCGTTATCGTGTACACCACCGCCCCCTGAAAAGATGAATATCTCGGTTGTGGCAGCAGCTGCTGCCGTTATCGAGATATTCAACTTTAAAAAGGAGGACGTCTTTTTGACATGGGGCGGTGGTCAAGAGGTTAACATGTCAATTATGTTTACTAAAGGAATGTGTTTTATGTTGCAGGTGAGGATAACTTATCGCAGAGCCAGACCGTCTGGGTAATGAATAGTAATTAGCTCATCTGAATGTCATTATCTAACGGAATGTGTATTGAAGCACCCATTGTGTCATGTTGTGGGTGGAGTTGAGTCATTGTCCATATTTGGCTTCTAACTGTATAAAAACCTGAGAGTTTACCATTAAAGTATTCATTCATTTTGGAATCAGAGACAGAGCTGTGTGTCTCGTTTGTCTGGGGAAATACAATGGGTCCTGTCTGCTGGATTGTCGGAGTGTCGGATATCGTAAACGGTGTTAACCCCTGACAGTTACAACTACATTTCATAGGACTAGTTTGTAGTCTCATATCCAAGCAGCACATGGAGCTCTAGGATAGAGTCACCTCTAGTACAGGAGGTATGGCCTCTATGCAGGGCCGGTGCTACCACTAGGCAAACTAGACAGCTGACTAGGGTGCTCGGCAACTGGTGTTCCTACTCTCTTCTCTCTGTAGCAAGCAACTAAGTCTCAGCATTAGCAGGCAGCCGCCGCTCTGTTCCTAGACAGCATTTGATGGATGCTGGTGAGGCTGCATTTGATGGGCGCTGGTGAGGCTGCATTTGATGGGTGCTGGTGAGGCTGCATTTGATGGGCGCTGGTGAGGCTGCATTTGATGGGCGCTGGTGAGGCTACATTTGATGGGCGCTGGTGAGGCTGCATTTGATGTGCGCTGGTGAGGCTGAATTTGATGGGCGCTGGTGAGGCTACATTTGATGGGCGCTGGTGAGACAGCATTTGATAGGCACTGGTGAGGCTGCATTTGATGGGCGCTGGTGAGGCTGCATTTGATGGGCGCTGGTGAGGCTGCATTTGATGGGTGCTGGTGAGGCTGCATTTGATGGGCGCTGGTGAGGCTGTATTTGATGAGCGCTGGTGAGACAGCATTTGATAGGCACTGGTGAGGCTGCATTTGATGGGCGCTGGTGAGGCTGCATTTGATGGGCGCTGGTGAGGCTGCATTTGATGGGTGCTGGTGAGGCTGCATTTGATAGGCGCTGGTGAGGCTGTATTTGATGAGCGCTGGTGAGACAGCATTTGATGGGTGCTGGTGAGGCTGCATTTGATGGGTGCTTCATTAAAAAGGTGGAGTATACATGGACAGGGAAAAGGGGGTGGAGCCAAGGGGGGTGGAAAAATGAGGTCTCGCCTAGGGTGTCAAAAATCCTTGCACCAGCCCTGCCTCTATGCAAAACAAAAAAGTGGCAGCTATCTCTAGTCCAGGGTTTCCTAACTAGGGTTCCATGCAGGGATTTTTTTCTCAGACAATAGGTGCTGGAAAGTCAACCACGATCCCCCAAAACCCCTCCCCCTACACACACCTTCCAAATCACATGAAATAGTGGGAGTGGTCAGTCAAATTTCATGAACAGTAGGAGGGTCTTAAAGGGGCATTAAATACCAGGATTGCATTACATACAGAGTGCAGAGTTCAGGGGGGGGGGGATTACACACAGATTGTAGAGTTCAGGGGGGGGGGGTTACACACAGAGGGGCAGATTCACGTACCTCCACGCATCTTTCCGCCGGGCGCAGCGTATCTAAGATAGACTACGCCGCCGTAACTTATTTTTTTTTTCGAATCCTCAAAGAATTTGCAACGTAAGTTACGGCAACGTAGTGTATCTTTGGCGGCGTAAGGGCGCGGAATACAAATGGCTGTGATGGGGGCGTGTTTTATGTAAATACGTCGTGACCCGACTCAAACGACGTTTCAGGGGGTCACACACAGAGTGTAGAGTTCAAGGGGGGGTTACATACAGAGTGCAGAGTTCAGGGGGGTCACACACAGAGTGCAGAGTTCAGGGGGGGGTTACACATAGAGTGCAAAGTTCAGGGGGGTTGCACACAGAGTGTAGAGTTCAGGGGGGGTTGCAGATGTAGCGCCCCCTTACTTCCAGCATGGGCACTATGCTAAAGTTAGTGGGAAATGGGAGAGTTACTTTGCTCCCATTCACAATTTGTTCAAATTGGGACTTCTGTCACTCCAGAAATGTCCACTGGGTCAGTCTGTGGTCCAGGGATGCAATGCCATCCCTGGCCAGCAGTTGGCGCCAGAGGGGTTCTGTCAGAGTAAGTTTCTCCAGCAGCCAATCAGATGAACTTTTCCCTTGCGGGGCGTGCTGGAGAGGAGTATATCTGTGACAGGTGTCATGTGTTCTAAAATCTTCGCGGGGTCCCCGTTCCAGGTGCGGCATCCACCTTCAGGGTGCGCGCATTCCATGGACCCCGCCGGCGCGGCCCACCTGGCCAAAATTGCAGGCTACACAAAACGTCATCTGGAGGAAAAAGGGGACCCCAGTGTCTTACTGGGTTCCCGGTTCTACTGAGAGGATCCCAGGCTGGGTGCCGTTCGATTGGGGAGTCGGCTTGAGGAGAACCCGGAGGCAGGTTATCCAACAGGGCTTGAACCAATCGGGGATCTGGTGACCGGAATGCTGACGGGGGGGGTAAGGGGGAATTATTTCTAATGATCACAAGTGTAAGAAGAATTCTTCCCATTGACCATCATATTAATATGTAGCGCTACCCCCGGAGGAGCCGATGGTTAGATTTGGGATCGGCGTAATTATGTTACCTCTGTGCTGTGTCTAGGGATGAGGATGATGAGAGTAGTGATGGAATGTCGAGACAACGGGGTGACGTTTTCAATGCTTTTATTTCTGGCCCAACACGACCAACAATGAACTTGAGGTAGATAGGATAGGTTGGTGAAAGGAGAGAACTTTACAGATTCAGGCCTATGGATAAATGGAAGCAGTCCTGCCTCCAGTAGCAACTTTGACTTCGTCGCCACTCCAGCCGGAGTGGGTGTAGTGCCCCCGGACAGGTCCCTCTCACAGGCCTGGCAGCCGGAGTGGGTGTAGTGCCCCCGGACAGGTCCCTCTCACAGACCTGGCAGCCGGAGTGGGTGTAGTGCCCCCGGACAGGTCCCTCTCACAGGCCTGGCAGCTGGAGTGGGTGTAGTGCCCCCGGACAGATCCCTCTCACAGGCCTGGCAGCCGGAGTGGGTGTAGTGCCCCCGGACAGGTCCCTCTCACAGGCCTGGCAGCCGGAGTGGGTGTAGTGCCCCCGGACAGGTCCCTCTCACAGGCCTGGCAGCCGGAGTGGGTGTAGTGCCCCCGGACAGGTCCCTCTCACAGACCTGGCAGCCGGAGTGGGTGTAGTGCCCCCGGACAGGTCCCTCTCACAGGCCTGGCAGCTGGAGTGGGTGTAGTGCCCCCGGACAGGTCCCTCTCACAGGCCTGGCAGCCGGAGTGGGTGTAGTGCCCCCGGACAGGTCCCTCTCACAGGCCTGGCAGCCGGAGTGGGTGTAGTGCCCCCGGACAAGTCCCTCTCACAGACCTGGCAGCCGGAGTGGGTGTAGTGCCCCCGGACAGGTCCCTCTCACAGGCCTGGCAGCCGGAGTGGGTGTAGTGCCCCCGGACAGGTCCCTCTCACAGGCCTGGCAGCCGGAGTGGGTGTAGTGCCCCCGGACAGGTCCCTCTCACAGGCCTGGCAGCCGGAGTGGGTGTAGTGCCCCCGGACAGGTCCCTCTCACAGGCCTGGCAGCCGGAGTGGGTGTAGTGCCCCCGGACAGGTCCCTCTCACAGGCCTGGCAGCCAGAGTAGGTGTAGTGCCCCTGGACAGGTCCCTCTCACAGGCCTGGCAGCCAGAGTAGGTGTAGTGCCCCTGGACAGGTCCCTCTCACAGGCCTGGCAGCCAGAGTGTCACTTAGAACTTCTGGGAAGGAACAAGTCTCTGCCATCGACTTGGCTCTAGTAAAATTTAGGTTAGTAATGGGACCTCTGCCACAGGCCCAATGCTCATGGACATGGACGATAGAGCGAATCCTCCCAGTAACACAATTTTGCCTGAATCTTCCTCAGGTAGACTTGTTAGTTTGGGGTCACCGACTGACAGTTTGCAGCATACAACCTGTAAGTGTCCGGTCACCCAGATCCCCGATGGTTCGTCTAAGCCAGTGGTTCTCAACCTCTCTAGTGCCGTGACCCCTTGATAAAATGTCCTAAGTTGTGGGGACCCCTACCAGTAAAATTATTTTCGTAGCGTGGGTTGTCAGCACCCAAGGCAAGGCAAGTAATTTGCGGCCCTAACCCACAGACATTTATTATTCCCCGAGTCCCTTCCACTCGTACAGTATTGAACCCCTTTATGGTACATGCATCTCTATAGGACACTCACTGTCTCCGACTTTGTGGTGTCTCGTAGCAGTGACACCTATGCCGAAATCAGGAGATAGGGTCTCCTTCAGCCCCTCCCACTTCACATTCCTCACCAGTCAGGTGACCTCTAGTCTCTGCCCCCCCCCAGCCATGCCGCGAACTAAATGGGCGGCTGCTGAGCGGGTGGCCGCGGGTTTCAGGGACAGCCTTGCTGGGCGGCCGCAATAAGACTGTGAGAGCGGTGTGGGCTTCAAGAACAGCTCAGGATTCGGTGACCCCTGGCAAATCATCATTCGACCCCCGAGGGGGTCCCGACCCCCAGGTCGAGAACGACTGGTCTAAGCCCTGTTGGATCACCTGCCTCAGTCAGACTGACTCCCCACCGAACAGCACAACTCGCTTGGGATCTTCTTGATAAGAGATGGGGGACCCAGTAAGTCACTGGGGCCCCTTTGCAGCATCAGCCGCTCCGGGCCATGAGGGCCCAGAGTCAGGAACTCCGCGTAGCACGTGCGCCCCCGACCTAGTAGGCCAGGCCGGGGCCCGTGATGTGCGCACACCCTAAGGCCCCTTTCACATTGAGGTGTTATTCATACGGTACAGCGCTAAAAATAGCGCTGCTATACCGCATGAATAAATCTTGCCCTGCAGGCTTCAATGTGAAAGCCCGAAGGCTTTCACACTGAAGCGGTGCGGTAGCAGGACCGCTCCAAAAGTCCTATCTTTGGAGCGGTATAGGAGCGGGGTGTTTACCGCGCCTTCCCATTGAAATCAATGGGAAACCGCGGTAATACCGCCCGCAATACACACACACACACATACACAGTATACACACACACAGACACACAGACACATACACAGTATACACACACACACACACACACACACACACAGAATACACAATATATACACACACACATACACAGTATACACTAATCACACACACAGACACATACACAGTATACACACACAATATAAAGTATTGGGGTGCCTTCCTTTGCACGCACAGGAACTTTAACCACTTCAATACTGCACACCGTCATATGACGTCCTGTACTTTGTGCGGTAATATTTCAATGATGGGTGAAGCTAGAGGCATCATTCAGATATCATTTTGTTCCGGCGGCAATCCTGCGCACCATAAGAATGATCATAGTGGCGGTTCCGCTGCTTGATCGTTCTTATAGGCCATTATAGGCCATCTGGTGCTTCTCCGGGCTCTCCCGTGCCATCGGGGGCCCGGAAAGATGATCGCCCTGCGCCAGATAGGAAGCATAGAGATGACTTGTGACCAGAGTTATTATTTTTTTTATTAAAGGTTCCAGAGGTCCCCAGGGCCCAGGATGGCAACCCCCCTTTTTTTATAATTAATTTCTTTATATATATATCACCGGTTCTCTGCTCCTGGAGGCCCAAGCCTGAAGCAATGTAAGGAAGGGGCCCCATAATTCCAGTTGGCGGCCCTGGTCAGCATACCGAGACATTTTGGACAATTTTATGCTCCCAACTTTGTGGGCACAGTTTGGGGACGGCCCCTTCCTGTTCCAACATGACTGCCCACCAGTGCACAAAGCAAGGTCCATAAAGACATGGATGAGCGAGTTTGGGGTGGAGGAACCGCATCAACAATTAGCAGCTTGTGGGTGCAATGTCAGGCTCCAGCTGACACATCCCCCGGCTTTCTGTCCGTACCCCTGTATGGGCTTTTCAGGTAGAAAGCTGGTGGAAGAGAGAATGGTCTACAAGTGTGCTAACCAACACATTCATAGTCCATCGAGAACCAGGGCTGGACTGGGACAAAAATTTGGCCCTGGACTTCATCCAGACTGGCCCACTTTGACAGGTCTCTCCTATGGCGGACGGACAACTCCGGCACCCCCCCCGGCCACCCAAGCCCCCTCTCCCCCTTCACTAGCCACTAGCCTTTCTACTTTATTAGAGTAGAACGGCTGGTACTGGTACTCTTATAGGCAGTACCAGTGGGGAAGCTAGACATTATTTCACCCGGGGCAAAGAATCAGTTTGGTGCCCCCCCCATGGGACAAGATTAGGCAGAAGCGAGAAACTCCCAGGCCATAGCTGTTGAGTCAGCTGTCTGTCCCCTCCCCCATGCTCCTTCTGGTCCCCCCATGCTCCTCTGTCATCCCCCCTGCTTCTCTGTCCCCCCCCCCCCCCAGGTGATCACTGCAGGGAGGGAGAGGAGGTGAGCGGCCCACTAAGCCATCGGCCCACCGGGAAACTCCCTGTAGTCCCAATGGCCAGTCCATCCCTGTCGAGAACTACAAGCCATCTGCTGCAGTGGAAGATGGGACTTGTAGTTTATGCAATCACAGATTGCAGATTTTTTTTCAGAAGGCAGTAAGCGTTAGCGCCCTACATGTTTAATTTAAATCAAATAAAAAAATATATATATATATATAAAAAAGAAATGTGTGTGGTCTGATAATTCACGTTTCTAAGAAATGACACACACAGACACATATTTTTGGATGGAGCACACGAAGGAAATACAAGCTTAAAGGAGACTTACGCGTTTCTCTATGACTGTTCATCAAGATGATTATCCAGTATATTGCCCGGCACAGGAGGAAACATGCCGCAATCACCCCACACCACACCGGGATAAAAAACTCTGCAACATATAAGATACATACAGAATGATCAGGTTGTGTTGCGGTGTTCATTTTGGCAGAAAATTTCTATTTAGTTTTAGTCTTAGGACTAAAATGACATTTTAGTTTTAGTCCCGTTTTAGTCTTCTGCAATTGTTTTAGTTTTTAGTCATATTTAGTCACATTAATCTCCAGTGCATTTCAGTCGACTAAAATCGGATGAGTGTAAGTAAATAGTAATGCATTTGTTAACATTTCTCTACAATTTCTAAACTCATTGGGCCAGATTCAGGAAGCTATTGGCTATGGTTGCGCGGCGCAATAGCTGTTTTGCTCCCGCGTAGCGAATGCCCCTGATTCAGGAACATCGCTACGCAGACTGCAGCCTAGGATATGACAGACATAAGCCTCCTTATGCCTTCATATCTCAGGCTGCATTCTTGCGTTGGCCGCTAGGGGGCGCGGCCATTGTGATCGGCGTATAGTATGCAAATTGCATACTACCACCGATTCACAAAAGTTGTGCGGGCCCTGCGCACGCAAGGTACAGAGTTTCCGTACGGCGACTTTAGCGTAAGGTTGCTCCTGCTATAGCAGGGGCAGCCAATGCTATAGTATAGCCGCCCTTCCCGCTCGTGAAATTTAAATTTCACGTCGTTTACGTAAGTGATTCGTGAATGGCGCTGGACGCCATTCACGTTCACTTAGAAGCAAATGACGTCCTTGCGACGTCATTTGCCGCAATGCACGTCGGGAAAGTTTCCCGACGGAGCATGCGCAGTTCGCTCGGCGCGGGAGCGCGCCTAATTTAAATGATTCCCGCCCCCGGCGGGATCATTTACATTAGGCGCCCTTACGCCGGGCTATTTAGCATATCGCCCGCGCAATTTACGGAGCTACTGCTCCGTGAATCGCGGGCATATCAAAATATTTGCGTGGGCGCAGAGCAAAAATCGTTGCCCTTTGCCCACGCAAATATTGCGCGGATCTAGCTGAATCTGGCCCATTATATACTGCTGGAGTGAAAAATCAAATATGTTATTACAGGGCTCGACGAAATCCGGGGCGCCCGGTCGCAATTGCGACAAGAAATTGTGATCTGGCGCCCAGGGAAGCTTAGGCCTGCAGAAGGCCGCGAAGCCGCGGCCTCAATTACCGGCCGGCGCGGGGCACGATTGCGGCGGGCCCGCGCCCGCCGGTAATTGAGGCCGCGGCTTTGCGGCCTTCAAAGAAGGAAGCTTAGGCCTGCAGAAGGCCGCAACGCCGCGGCTTCAATTACCGGTGTTCCCCCCGCGTTCCTGCTGAAAAAAAGCCCTGGTTCGCACTATTGCAAAGTGGATGTGGGCTTCTCCGCATTCAAAACGCATGTCAGGTGCCTGTGACCGACTCTTTACAGAGCCAGTTCACACATCTCCAGGACAGCTGCGGTGTGAATTGCGCAGGAGCCCTGGGCTTCTTCTGGTCTGTTTCAGCTCCGAATTTAGCCCAAAAATTTGGACCGAAATCAGACCTGAAACGGTGAACGGAGATGCACCTGACCCCCGCTGTCACCCCTGCTCCACAGCACTGTGAACCCAGCCTTAAGGCGGAGGTTCCGCCCAATATTTTTTTTTTTAAAGCCAGCAGCTACAACTTCTGCACCTGCTGACTTTTAACCACTTAAGCCCCGGACCTTGCCCCTTTTTGCGATTCGGCACTGCGTCGCTTTAACAGACAATTGCGCGGTCGTGCGACGTGGCTCCCAAACAGAATTGGCGTCCTTTTTTTCCCACAAATAGAGCTTTCTTTTGGTGGTATTTGATCACCGCTGCGGTTTTTATTTTTGGCGCTATAAAGAAAAATAAAGCGACAATTTTGAAAAAAAATACAATATTTTTTACTTTTTGCTGTAATAAATATCCCCCAAAAAGATATATAAAAATTGTTTTTTTTCCTCAGTTTAGGCCGATACGTATTCTTCTACCTATTTTTTGTAAAAAAATAAATAAAATCGCAATAAGCGTTTATCGGTTGGTTTGCACAAAATGTATAGCTTTTACAAAATAGGGGATAGTTTTGCATTTTTATTAATATTTTTTTTTTTACTACTAATGGCGGCGATCAGCGATTTTTTTCGTGACTGCGGCATTATGGCGGACACTTCGGACAATTTTGACAAATTTTTGGGACCATTATCATTTTCAAGTGCTATAAAAATGCACTGATTACTGTGAAAATGTCACTGGCAATGAAAGGGGTTAACCTGTAGGTGGTGCTGTAGGTGTTAAGTGTGACCTCATGTGTGTTTCTAACTGTAGGGGGGCGGGGCTGGACGTGTGACGTCACTGATCGTCTTTCCCTATATCAGGGAACAGATGATCACTGACACTGCCACAGAGAAGAACGGGGGGAAGCTGTGTTTACACTCACCTCTCCCCGTTCTTCAGCTCATGTGACCGATCGCGGGACACCGGCGGCGATCGGGTTTGTGGGTGCGGTCATGGAGCTTCGGGCCAGGTCGTGAGCGTGCCGGTGGGGGCGCGCACACGACGCACGACTGGACTCTTAAAGAGGACGTATATATACGTCCATGTGCCCAGCTGTGCCATTCTGCATATATTCTGAATATCGTCGTGCGGCGGTCCTTCAGTGGTTAAATTACATATATAGCACAGCTTTGGAGTGTTAATGCTTTTGCACAATCATATACAGGGCCGTCATCAGGAATTATGGGGCCCCTTACACAGCTTCAGGCATGGGCCCCCTGGAGCAGAGAACCGGGGATGGGGGGTGGGTGCTGCCGCCTGAAATTGAGAAGCGGGGGGGCCCTTAACAAGAAAAATATATATATAAAAAAGGGGTGTAGCCACCTGGGGCCCTGGAGACCTCTGGGCCCTTTAATATTTTTTTTTTTTATAAAAATAAATTACAAAAAAATGGGGGGTTGCCATCCGGGGACCTCTGGGCCCATTAATAAAAAAAAAAAAAAAAAAAAGAAACCTCCGGGCCCTTTAAAAAAAAAAAAAAAAAAAAAAAAATTATAAAAAAAAAAAAAAATTTAAAAAAAAAAAGGAGAGGGGGCGTTGCCATCCAGGGCCCTGTGGACCTTTGGGCCCTTAAAAAAAAAAATGTATATATATATATATATATATATATATATAAACCAAAATAAAAAAATAAACATTTATAAAAAAAATTAAAAAGGGTGTTTGCCACATGGGGCCCTGGGGACCTCTGAGCCCAAAATATATATATATAAATAAGAAATAAATAAATAGAAGAAATAAATAAATAAAATAATATAAAAACATAAATACAATTTTATAAAAAAAAGGGGGGTTGCCACATGGGGCCCTGGGGACCTCTGAGCCCAAAAAAATTTTTTTATATATATATATATATATATATATATATATATATATAAATAAGAAATAAATATAATAAATAAATAAATAAATAAAATAATATAAAAAAATAAATACAATTTTATAAAAAAAAGGGGGGTTGCCATCCGGGGCCCTGGGGACCTCTGGGTCCTTTAATAATAATAATAATAATAATAATAATAATAATATCTCTCTCTCTCTCTCTCTCTCTCTCTCTCTCTCTCTCTCTCTCTCTCTCTATATATATATATATATATATATATATATATATATATATATATATATATAGCAGTAGAGCAGTGGACAATGTCAGTAGTTAATTTATATTATTTTTTTATTATAACTTTTTTACAATTTTATAATTATTTTACAATTTTTTAGGAGCCCCTTTGGTGAAATTTCAGGGGTTTAAACAGACCCCTGATGTCTCACTTTTGAGATAGAGAAAGAGACTCAGGACAGAGATTCTTCAGTCCCTTTCTCTGCAGCCAAGCGGCAGGGGGAAATATATATATATATATATATATATATATATATATAGTCTATATCTATATATATATATATATATATATATATAAATAAATAAATAAAAGAAATAAAAAATATATATAAAAAAAGTAATTTTTTTAATAAAAAAGGGGGGTTGTAATCTGGGGTGCTGGGAGCTCCAGACCCCTAAAAAAAAAACAAATTGGCCGTTTAATAAAAAATAAAATAAAAATATATTAAAAAAATATATATATATATTTTATTTTAAAATAAATAAAAAAAGGGGTGGTTGCCATTTGGGTCCCTGGGGGCCTCCGGGCCCCTTACAGGTGTACTGCCTGTACCCCCTTGATGGCGGCCCTGATCATATATATATATATTTTGTTAATCGCTACACTCTATGTTGGCGCAATATAAATCCTGTATCATAATAATAATAATATATACACACAGACAGTACATGAAGCTCCATCCTCTGTAATATACAAGACTTGCAGTGACTCTCATGTGGTGGCCCTTTGGACCACACTGAGCCTGGGGGGCCACTGTTAAACTGGATCAATGCCCCTTACCAAACAAAGAGACGAGCACCACAAGAGACTCCTTAATGAACCCGAAAATGTTGTCTGCCGTAGTGAGGGCTTTGCTGTGGAGGCTCTGGACCCCTGAAACCAAAAAAAAAATCAAAAATACATTTTCAATGAAATACACCACCTGGAGAAAAATGTATTCATATTCCACAATTATTATCATGTATTTTCATGTATGGCTCTGACCTATACCGCAGCGCTGTACAGAGAACACTGAGCCAGTCACATCAGTCTCTGTACAGAGGAGCTTACACTCTAATGTCCCCCCCCCCCCCACAGTCACATCAGTCTCTGTACAGAGGAGCTTACACTCTAATGTCCCCTCCCCCCACATCACATCAGTCTCTGTACAGAGGAGCTTACACTCTAATGTCCCCCCCCCCCACACATCACATCAGTCTATGTACAGAGGAGCTTACACTCTAATGTCCCCTCCCCCCCACATCACATCAGTCTATGTACAGAGGAGCTTACACTCTAATGTCCCCTCCCCCCACATCACATCAGTCTATGTACAGAGGAGCTTACACTCTAATGTCCCCTCCCCCCCACATCACATCAGTCTCTGTACAGAGGAGCTTACACTCTAATGTCCCCTCCCCCCACAGTCACATCAGTCTCTGTACAGAGGAGCTTACACTCTAATGTCCCCTCCCCCCCACACAGTCACATCAGTCTCTGTACAGAGGAGCTTACACTCTAATGTCCCCTCCCCCCACATCACATCAGTCTATGTACAGAGGAGCTTACACTCTAATGTCCCCTCCCCCCCCACAGTCACATCAGTCTCTGTACAGAGGAGCTTACACTCTAATGTCCCCTCCCCCCACAGTCACATCAGTCTCTGTACAGAGGAGCTTACACTCTAATGTCCCCTCCCCCCCACACAGTCACATCAGTCTCTGTACAGAGGAGCTTACACTCTAATGTCCCCTCCCCCACAGTCACACACTATTATTATCATATATTATTAGTGAAATATTTTCATTGCTGCAGTTGTACTTACAGGTCTCCACCTGAGCTCATCTTTCTGGCACTCTGCTCTCTCCTCCTATTACTCTCAGTGCCATCATGGGGCCCCTAATTTTGGGGCAGCGTGGGCTCAAGGACCAGCTGATTTGGGGAATGTGCAGGTCCCCCCGTCCCCCGTGCAGCTGGTGCACCTGGGCAGTGCCCTCTCATTAAGACATTCAGGTACACACTGTGCTTGCGTTACAAAAAAATAAAATCATCAATACAAAGCTGGAATAAAATCAAGCCCATTGCACCTAACTTCCCTCTTCTCCATTGACTTCAATCCCCTACAAAAAAAAGAAACAATTTAGGGACATTAAAAATCTCCATGTAGCTCTTTCTTGTGGACTTACCTCCATCGCGATAGACATTTCTTTGCCACCATTTTTTCCACAATGTCCTGCATTTGGGGAAACCCCTGTCTGATAGGCTGTACAGCATGGTAACGCCCCATTGGAGAAACAAGCCAATCACAATGAGCGCCATTTCCATCTGCCCCGGTTTTACTGCAAAGGGACACAAAAAAAACGACAACAACACTTCCTCAATGAGGCAACCACACAGCGAGGGCAGGAAGTCACTATTCACGTCTTTACTTTTTATCTTAATCTTTATTTTTTATCAGATGGGAGATAGAGAGATACATTGTTTATAAACATTGATCATATGAGAGATACAAAGTAACATTGTTTATAAACATTGATCATATGAGAGATACAAAGTAACATTGTTTATAAACATTGATCATATGAGAGATACAAAGTAACATTGTTTATAAACATTGATCAGATGAGAGATAGAGAGATACATTGTTTATAAACATTGATCAGACGAGAGATAGAGAGATACATTGTTTATAAACATTGATCAGACGGGAGATAGAGAGATACATTGTTTATAAACATTGATCAGATGAGAGATAGAGAGATACATTGTTTATAAACATTGATCAGACGTGAGATAGCGAGATACATTGTTTATAAACATTGATCAGACGTGAGATAGCGAGATACATTGTTTATAAACATTGATCAGACGGGAGATAGAGAGATACATTGTTTATAAACATTGATCAGACGAGAGATAGAGAGATACATTGTTTATAAACATTGATCAGACGTGAGATAGCGAGATACATTGTTTATAAACATTGATCAGACGGGAGATAGAGAGATACATTGTTTATAAACATTGATCAGACGGGAGATAGAGAGATACATTGTTTATAAACATTGATCAGACGGGAGATAGAGAGATACATTGTTTATAAACATTGATCAGACGGGAGATAGAGAGATACATTGTTTATAAACATTGATCAGACGGGAGATAGAGAGATACATTGTTTATAAACATTGATCAGACGAGAGATAGATACATTGTTTATAAACATTGATCAGACGAGATGTATCTCGTCTGATCAATGTATCTCTCTATCTCCCGTCTGATCAATGTTTATAAACAATGTTACTTTGTATCTCTCTATCTCCCGTCTGATCAATGTTTATAAACAATGTTACTTTGTATCTCTCTATCTCCGGTCTGTTCAATGTTTATAAACAATGTTACTTTGTATCTCTCTATCTCCCGTCTGTTCAATGTTTATAAACAATGTTACTTTGTATCTCTCTATCTCCGGTCTGATCAATGTTTATAAACAATGTTACTTTGTATCTCTCTATCTCCGGTCTGTTCAATGTTTATAAACAATGTTACTTTGTATCTCTCTATCTCCCGTCTGTTCAATGTTTATAAACAATGTTACTTTGTATCTCTCTATCTCCGGTCTGTTCAATGTTTATAAACAATGTTACTTTGTATCTCTCTATCTCCCGTCTGTTCAATGTTTATAAACAATGTTACTTTGTATCTCTCTCTCTCCCGTCTGATCAATGTTTATAAACAATGTTACTTTGTATCTCTCTATCTCCGGTCTGATCAATGTTTATAAACAATGTATCTCTCTATTATTTATTTGTAATAAAACTTTTTTTTATAAACAGTAAAAATAATATGTAAAACATTTAAACCACTTGGCGCCCGCGTCATAGCCAAATGATGGCTACACCGCAGACCCCCAAATGCCGGCAGAGACGTCAATAGACGCGCTCCCCCTGCAGGGCGCGCGCGGCGTGCGCTTTGATCATCGAGTCACTGAGACTCGGGTGATCACGGATCCGAGTAAGGGGGCGGTCCCAGTCCCTTGCCACCTTATCAGCCAATGACAGTTGATCACGTGATGTAAACAAAAGCCAGTAATTGTTTTTTTTTACTCGTCACGCTGAGAGCATGAGGAGAGAAAAAAGCCGATCACCGACTTATGTGAAAGGGACATCGGTCCCGAAGAGGAAGGAGGCAATCCTGCCTCATGTGTGCCAGCAATAACCCCTGCCAGTACCACCTGCAAGTGCCACCTATCATTGCCAACAAGTGCCACCTATCAATGCCCACAAGTGCTGCCTATCAGTGCCCATTACTTCCACCCATCAGTGCCCATCACTGCCCCCCATCAGTGCCACCTTTTAGTGCCACTTCTCAGTGCCCACCAGTGCCACCTATCAATGCCCACAAGTTCCACCTATCAATGCCCACAAGTGCCACCAATCAATGCCCACAAGTGCCACCTATCATTGCCAACAAGTGCCACCTATCAATGCCCACAAGTGCTGCCTATCAGTGGCCATTACTTCCACCCATCAGTGCCCATCACTGCCACCCATCAGTGCCACCTTTTAGTGCCACTTCTCAGTGCCCACCAGTGCCACCTCTCAATGCCCACAAGTGCCACCAATCAATGCCCACAAGTGCACCTATCAATGCCTCCTCAGTGCCACCTAGCAGTGCTGCCTATCGGTGCCCATTACTGCCACCCATCAGTGCCCATTACTTCCACCCATCAGTGCCCATTACTGCCACCCATCAGTGCCCATCACTGCCACCCATCAGTGCCACCTTTTATTTTAGTGCCACTTCTGAGTGCCCACCAGTGCCACCTATCAATGCCCACAAGTGCCACCAATCAATGCCCACAAGTGCCACCTATCAGTGCCACCTAGCAGTGCTGCCTATCGGTGCCCATTACTGCCACCCATCAGTGCCCATTACTTCCACCCATCAGTGCCCATTACTGCCACCCATCAGTGCCCATCACTGCCACCCATCAGTGCCACCTTTTATTTTAGTGCCACTTCTCAGTGCCCACCAGTGCCACCTATCAATGCCCACAAGTGCCACCAATCAATGCCCACAAGTGCCACCAATCAATGCCCACAAGTGCCACCTATCAGTGCCACCTAGCAGTGCTGCCTATCGGTGCCCATTACTGCCACCCATCAGTGCCCATTACTGCCACCCATCAGTGCCACCTTTTAGTGCCACTTCTCAGTGCCCACCAGTGCCACCTATCAATGCCCACAAGTACCACCTATCAGTGCCCACCAGTGCCGCCTTATCGGTGCCCATCAGTGCAGCCTCATCAGTGTACATCAATGAAGGAGAAAAATTACCAGTTTGCTAAATTTTATAACAAAATATAATAATAAAAAAAAAAATCAGTATTTAATTTTTTTTTTTAACAAAAAATAAAAACCGCAGAGGTGATCAAATACCACCAAACGAAATCTCTATTTGTGGGGGAAAAATTATATTTTTCATTTGTGTACAGTGTTGTATGACCGCGTAATTGTCATTCAAAGAGTGAGAGCGCTGAAAGCTGAAAATTGGTCTGGGCAGGAGGGGGGCGGGGTTAAGTGCCCGGTAAGCAAGGGGTTAAAAATAAAATGGATGCAAAACCATAAGGCTGCATTCACACCTGAGCGTCGGTCGTTTGGTCGTTTTTTTGGGCGTTTTTTTTCGGCGTTTTGTCGCGCGTATTCATGCTTATTTGCGCGTTTGCATACAGCGTTGTCCGACGTTTTTGTACTTCGACGGTTTTTATTTTAGCCAATAGGAAAAATGATCATCTTTTCATCACTTGTTGCTATGTTGGTAGATTTTTTTAATCTTCTGCATGGGCGACAAGTTCTATTGATTAAAGCGACGAAACGCCCGTAGCAAACGCCCGTTGTCGCGCAAGTCACTTGAATCGAGCGTTTCCATTACTTTCTATGGGAAATGGAAACGCTCAAATACGCCCAAACCGCCCGATACGCGCGACAAAAAAGGGTCCGGGACTTGTTTGAGCTTCAGGCGATTGTCGTTTCAGCGTTCGGCGTTGAGATGTGAACAGACTCCATAGAGAATAATGTCATTTCGACCCTCCGGCGTATTGTAGCGTCCCGCTTCAGGAGTTAAAACGCCTAGGTGTGAATGGAGCCTATGGCCCCATTCACACCTAGGCGTTTTTACGCCTGAAGCGCACTGCTCACAAACGCCAGAGGGGAGAATTAACATTATTCCCTATGGTGACTGTTCACACCTGAACGCCTGAACGCCCAAACGCCTGTCGCGCGAAGCTCAAACAAGTCCCGGACCTTTTTTTGTCGCGCGTATCGTGCGGTTTGGGCGTATTTGAGCGTTTTTTTCCCATAGAAAGTAATGGGAAACGCGCGAATTGAGCGTATCGCGCGACAACGGGCGTTTGCTACGGGCGTTTCGTCGCTTAAGCCCGCATTCACACCTAGGCGTTTTTACGCCTGTAGCGCTACGCCGCTGCCGCCAGAGGGCTGAAAACAGATGTCCCTCTATGGAGATGGTTCACATCTCCACGCCGAACGCCGGACGCCTGTCGCCTGCCGCGTGAAAAAAGGTCCCGGACCTTTTTTTCAGGCGTCTTCGAGCGTTCGGCTAGGAGATGGGAATCATCTCCATAGAGGGGGTCATCTTGGGGCACATCTAGGCGGACAATACCGGTGTTTTGTCGCCGCAAATCTCGGTACAAAACGCCGCTATTTTTACCGCGATTTGCGGCAACAAAACGCCACGATTTCGTCCGCCTAGATGTGAATGGAGCCTTAATAAATAGAACTTGTCGCCCATGCAGAAGATTAAAAAAATCTACCAACATAGCAACAAGTGATGAAAAGATGATAATTTTTCCTATTGGCTAAAATAAAAAACGCCGAAGGACAAAAACGTCGCACGACGCTGTATGCAAACGCGCAAATACGCGCGACAAAACGCCAGAAAAAACGCCCAAAAAAACGACCGACGCTCAGGTGTGAATGCAGCCTATGGGGAAAAAAAAACGCTCAAATACGCCCAAACCGCACGATACGCGCGACAAAAAAAGGTCCGGGACTTGTTTGAGCTTCGCGCGACAGGCGTTTGGGCGTTCAGGTGTGAACAGTCACCATAGGGAATAATGTTAATTCTCCCCTCCGGCGTATTGTAGCGTCGCGCTTCAGGAGTTAAAACGCCTAGGTGTGAATGGAGCCTTAGGCTTCATTTCCACTGACGTTTTTACAGCCACTTTTCTGAGCGTTTTTTTACAGCTTAAAAACGCCTGTCCATGTTATTCTATGGCATCATGCCCACATAGGCGTTTTTGAGCTGCAAATGGCATAGGCGTTTTTGAGCTGTAAAAAAAAACGCGGGACCAGGGCGTTCTGAAGCTCCAGAGTAGAGCTGTAAAAACGCTCAAAAACGCGCGAAAACGCTCAAAAACGCTACCGCAGCGTTTTTTTTTTTTTTTTTTACAAAATAAACATGGACAGGCGTTTTTAAGCTGTAAAAACGCCAGTGGAAATGAAGCCTTATCATTTCTCATTAGCGCTCTGGGCGCTGCCATATGAAATAATTGAATGTACCTGGTGGTAGGAATACAATAGATGGAGACGTCTCGGAGCTGACCGCATTTCTCACCACACAGAAGAATATACCGGACGTCTCTGGATCCCACCCATCCATAGACAGGGAGGCGGAGTCGTCTGTGCCGGTCACCCTATGTAAAATCTTATCGTTCCTGAGAATCGTGAAGGAGAACGGACCGTCACCCTTGGCCTGGCATGTGACGGTGACCAGGCATCGGGTACCGTTTTGTTTCCCTTCTTGTTTCAAGATCGGGTCCATCACCGGAGCTGCAGAAAACAAGAATACAATTTTATCAACAGCAAGTTCAAAGCCTGCAACATTAACATTTGTTATCCTTAATTATTTTGAACCACTTAAGACCCGGACCATTATGCAGCTAAAGGACCTGGCCCCTTTTTGCGATTCGGCACTGCGTCGCTTTAACTGACAATTGCGCAGTCGTGCGACGTGGCTCCCAAACGAAATTGGCGTCCTTTTTTCCCCACAAATAGAGCTTTCTTTTGGTGATATTTGATCACCTCTGCGGTTTTTATTTTTTGCGCTATAAACAAAAATAGAGCGACAATTTTGAAAAAAACAAAACAAAGGGCCAGATTCACAGAGCGAGTACGCCGGCGTATCTACTGATACGCCGGCGTACTTTCAAATTTGCCGCGTCGTATCTTTAGTTTGAATCCTCAAACCAAGATACGACGGCATCTGGCTTCGATCCGACAGGCGTACGGCTTCGTAGGTGCAATACTTCGGCGCCCGCTCGGTGGAGTTCGCGCCGTTTTCCGCGTCGGGTATGCAAATGAGCTTTTTCCGGCGATCCACGAAGGTACGCGCGGCCGTCGCATTCTCTTATGTCGTTGCTAGTCGGCTTTCCCCGGTGTATAGTTACAGCTGCTATTATGTGGCGTATAGATAGACTTGACATGTTAAACTATGGCCGTCGTTCCCGCGTCAAATTTTACATTTTTTTTTTTTTGCATAAGTCGTCCGTGAATAGGAAAGGACGCAAGTTCAAAACATGACGTCGGTGCGACGTCATTTCGCGCAAAGCACGGCGGGAACTTTCAAAACGGAGCATGCGCAGTACGTTCGGCGCGGGAACGCGCCTAATTTAAATTATCCACGCCCCCTACCCGGATCATTTGAATTAGGCGGGCTTGCGCCAGAGGGATTTGCGCTACGCAGCCGCAACTTTACAGGCAAGTGCTTTGTGAATCAAGCACTTGCCCGTAAAACTTGCGGCGGCGTAACGTAAATGCAATACGTTACGCCGCCGCAGATCTACCTGAATCTGGTACCAATATTTTTTACTTTTTGCTATAATAAATATCCCCCAAAAAGATATAAAAAACATTTTTTTTCCCTCAGTTTAGGCCGATACGTATTCTTCTAACGGTTTTTGGAATCGCAATAAGCGTTTATCGATTGGTTTGCGCAAAATTTAGAGCGTTTACAAAATAGGGGATAGTTTTATGGCATTTTTATAATTTTTTTTTTTTAACCTACTAATGGCGGCGATTGGCGATTTTTTTTGTGACTGCGACATTATGGCGGACACATCGGACAATTTTGACACATTTTTGGGACCATTGTTATTTTCACAGCAAAAAGTGCTATAAAAATGCACTGTTTACTGTGAAAATGACAATTGCAGTTTGGGAGTTAACCACAAGGGGGCGCTGAAGGGGCTAAGTGTGACCTCATATGTGTTTCTAACTGTAGGGGGTGTGGGGCGCACTCACGACCCCGCAGCTGGGCTTAAAGAGACACATACAGGTACGTGATTGTGCCCAGCCGTGCCATTCTGCCGACGTGTATTGGCGTGAAGGGGTCCTTAAGTGGTTAATCACTTGCCGACCACAAAATACGAACAAATACGTTGCGGGTTGTAAGTGGTTTTACCGGGATATGGCCGAAGCTACCATCCATAACCCCAGAATTGTCTCTCACTTACCAATGGAACCGTTTCCAAAGCAGCCGGAAGGGGCATTCCCCTAGTGTTACCACTACATCCCTTTAACCACTTCAATACCGGACATTTTCACCCCCTTCCTGCCCAGGCCAATTTTCAGCTTTCAACACTGTCACGCTTTGACTTGACAATTGCGTCCTTTTTTCCCCACGAATAGAACTTTCTTTTGGTGGTATTTGATTACCTCTGCGACATTTAAAAAAAAAAAAAATGCAATATTTTTTACCTTTTGCTATAATAAATATCCCACATTTAAAAAAATATTTTTTCCTCAGTTTAGGCCGATACGTATTCTTCTACATATTATTGGTAAAAAAAAAAATCGCAATAAGCGTATAGCGAATGGTTTGCGCAAAAGTTATAGCGTCTACAAAATAGGTGATAGTTTTACGGCATTTTTATTAATAATTTTTTTTTACTAGTAATGGCGGCGATCAGTGATTTTTTTTTTTTTGTGACTGCGACATTATGGCGGACACATCGGACAATTTTGACACATTTTTGGGACCATTGTCATTTTCACAACGAACAGTGCTATAAAAATGCACTGATTACTGTGAAAATGAAACTGGCAGTTAAGGGGTTAACCACTAGCAATGGCGGCGATCTGCGATTTTTGTCAGGACTGCGATATTGTGGCGGACACATCGGACACCTTTGACACATTTTTGGGACCATTCACATTTATACAGCGAAGAGTGCTATAAAAATGCACCGATTACTGTATAAATGTGACTGGCAGGGAAGGGGTTAACACTAGGGGGCGAGGAAGGGGTTAAATGTGTTCCCTAGGGAATGATTCTTACTGTGGGGAGAGGGGACTGATCTGTGTCCCTATGTACAAGGGACACACCATCGCTCTCCTCTCCCTGACAGGACATGGATCCCTGTGTTTACACCCAGAGATCCACGTCCCTGGCTCTGTAAAGGCCTCAAGGGTTACTCGCCAGTAAGGCCCCGTTCACACCTAGGCGTATATACGCCTGTAGTGTGAACGCCGCTGCCGCCCCGACACGCCAGAGGGATGCTTTAGCATTGCCCTCTATGGAGATGGTTCACATTTCCACGCCGAACGCCTGCCGCCTGCCGCCTGAAAAAAGGTCCCGGACCTTTTTTTCAGGCGTCTTTCGGCGTTCGGCTAGGAGATGTGAACCATCTCCATAGAGGGGGTCACAGGCTGCATTCACAATCGCGGCGTTTTGTCGCCGCGAATCGCGGTACAAAACGCCGCTATTTGCCGCCGCAATTCGCGGGACAAAACGCCGCGATTCAGTACGCTATAGTGTGAATGCAGCCTAAGAGGGAGTTCAGAGAGGTAGTTGGCTCTGAATCTGTTATTTGGTTACATTTTGGGCCTCTGTTTTAGTTTGGCTGTGCTGTTTGTGCATACTGTCGTTGCCTGGGATGGTGAGTTCCACCCCAGGCCGACAGGTGGCAGTAGTGGGGTCAAGTGTAGTTGGATATCTCTTCCCACCAGCCAATCAGGAGGGTTGATCGCCTCGCTGTGCATGCTGGGAAGGGGTATTTAAAGGGCAGACGCCATTGGTTCGGGGGGTCGCTGTATTCCCGCTCTTAAGCTGGGCAGTCGTCCCAACACCCCGTATGTGGCCCTCCTGGCCGTGGTGTGTGTGTGTGCGTGTGTGTGTGTACTGGCTCCGGGACCATGTTGGTCTGGAGCGCAATCATCCAGATTGTGGATCCAGTGAGTCGACTGGGTCCCTAATTTGCCAGATGGTCCTGGGCTGTCCGTCCAATTGGAGGAAGCCGCCTGATGAGGAGCTTGTCCGGGAGATACCGAGCACGAGGCCGGTGTTTCAGGAGAGGCCTGTCCATTCATCAGAGGACAACCTTGGTTCTTACATACTGTCCCTGATTTTACTGAGGCTGGCAACCCTGATGGGGCCCCCTAGTGGTATGGGGCCCTTGGGCAGTGCATAAGTGCCCGAATGATCAGTCCGCCATTGAACCAGAGTTGAGCTTTAAAGGGGTGTTCCAGGCAAAAAGTGTAGCTGCTGGCTTTTAATAAACATACACTCACCTGCTCCACGTTCCAGCGAAGCGCCGACCGGGGCTTCGCTCCTCTCCCCCCACCTCTCCGGCCGGCGTTTTCATTCCAAGTGTGGGCACCCGGCCGTGACAGCTTTCGGCTTCACGGCCGGGCACCCACTGCGCATGCGCGAGCGTCACTGCGCATGCGCGAGCGTCACTGCGCATGTGCGAGCGGCGCCACGCCATTTAATTGGACAGGCGGTCGCCTGGGACCTGTCACGTGTTCCAGGCGATCGCCTACAGGGAGGGGCTGCAGAAAGGCGAATAGTCTAATCGCCTTAGCAGACCCTCGGCGGAAGGAGTAAGTGGGACAGGAAGTCCCAATTCTCCTGAAGCCCCCCTCCCCCCCCCCCCCCCAAAAAAAATGACATGCCAAATGTGGCATGTAAGGGGGCGAGGAGTGGATTAAGCGGAAGTTCCACTTTTGGGTGGAACTCCGCTTTAAGTTTCATTTTTGTTCCCTTTGCTGACCTCCCCCATGTGTCATGACTGCCACCCATATAGCCGGCTCACCCATCACCCGGAGATGGATCCGTCCCTTCGAGGTGAAGTTCACTGTGTACTCAAAGATCCCGCTGTCCTCCTTTCTTAGCTGAGTCAGCAGAAATGTCCCATTGTGTTGGTAGACGTGACCACGTTGGGTGTACGGATCCCGTACATTGCAGCCATCATGACATGCCACCACAACGTCTCCATTGGTTCTTCTCAAGTCATAAACCGTGTAATTATCAATCTTCTCCCCGGGGAAGGACACAGACGAGCCGATCTTTGCATGTAGATGGGTAGTCTCCATACCTTCAACCCCTATAGAAATAAATAAGAGAACAGATACAGTATTTCAGTGTGGATGCTGAACTCCAAACAGATATTCAACACAAACTAATGCAGCTCTGCTCTGAACAGGGTGTGCCAGTTGTGCCTTGGCACACCCTAATCACCTTCTATGCTGCAAATGCCCCCCGGTGATATTTGGAAATGTGAAAATTTGGAAAAATTACGAATTACGAAAATAAAATTGTAAATAATAACATTGTAAATAATAATAAAAAATAAATACTATTGGGGGGAAAAATAAACAGGATGCCCCCCTGTTTAGACCCATGACATTTTACCAATGTCCTAATGGGACTCCTAAAAAAAATGTAAAAAACAAAGAAAAGAAAAAAAAATGAAAATAATAATAATAAAAAATATTGTTAACCACTTCAATACCGAGCTTTTATACCCACCTCCATACCGGGCCTATTCTGGCACTTCTCTCCTACATGTACAAATCATCATTCTTTTGCTAGAAAATTACTCAGAACCCCCCAAACATAATATATGTTTTTTTAGCAGACACCCTAGGGAATAAAGTGGCGGTCAGTGCACGGTATTTGCGCAATAATTTTTCAAATGCCTTTAAAAAAAAAAAAAAGGTTTCATGAATTAAAAGATAACAAAACAGTAAAGTTAGCCCAATTTTTTTTATAATGTAAAAAATGATGTTACGCCGAGTAAATAGATACCTAACATGTCACGCTTTAAAATTGCGCACAGTCATGGAATGGCGCCAAAGTTTGGTACTTCAAAATCTCCATAGGCGACGCTTTGAAATTTTTTACAGGTTACCAGTTTAGAGTTACAGAGGGGATCTAGAGTGCTAGGATTGTTGCTGGAGCTCTAACGCACGCATCAATACCTCACATATGTAGTTTGAACAGCATTTACATATGTGGGCGGGACTTACGTGTGCGTTCGTTTCTGCGCCCAAGCTACCAGGGACAGGGGTGTTTTAATTTTAATTTTTATTTTTTTTATTTTTTTTGGGATAACTTTACTGTTTTTTTTTGTAAAGCATGAAACTGTTGTTTCCCCCAAAAAAAACATGTTTGAAAAATTGCTACGCAAATACCGTGTGAGATAAAAAGTTGCAATGACCGCCATTGTATTCTCTAGAGTCTCTGCTAAAAAAAACATATATAATGTTTGGGGGTTCTGTGTAATTTTCTAGCAAAAAAAAAATGATGATTTTAACAAGTAGGAGCGAAGTGTCAGAATAGGCGCGGGCCTGTAGTGGTTAAACAAATAATAGATGTCATACTGCTAGCTTTGGCAAGTGGTGTTGGCCTTGGGGAAGTTCAGGCACCATGAAATGTAAGGTCAGTCACAACCCAAAGAACCCTGGTAACCTCTGGAAGAATCTTGTGCTTCCACAGAGCCATAGTTGACAATGGCTGCCCTAAAGTCTGGGAGAAATCAAGGTATTTTATTCTCACTTGTCACATAACTAATCTCAGATCTTGTTTAACCACTTAAGCCCCGGACCTTTAGGCAGCTAAATGCCCAGGCCAGGTTTTGCGATTCGGCACTGCGTCGCTTTAACAGACAATTGCGCGGTCGTGCGACGTGGCTCCCAAACAAAATTGGCGTCCTTTTTTCCCCACAAATAGAGCTTTCTTTTGGTGGTATTTGATCACCTCTGCGGTTTTTATTTTTTGCGCTATAAACAAAAATAGAGCAACAATTTTGAAAAAAATTCAATATTTTTTACTTTTTGCTATAATAAATATCCCCCAAAAACATATATAAAAAAAAAAATTCCCTCAGTTTAGGCCGATACGTATTCTTCTACATATTTTTGGTAAAAAAATCGCAATAAGCGTTTATCGGTTGGTTTGCGCAAAAGTTATAGCGTTTACAAAATAGGGGATAGTTTTATTGCATTTTTATTATTTTTATTTGTTTACTACTAATGGCGGCGATCAGCGATTTTTTTCGTGACTGCGACATTATGGCGGACACTTCGGACAATTTTGACACATTTTTGGGACCATTGTCATTTTCACAGCAAAAAATGCATTTATAATTGCATTGTTTATTGTGAAAATGACAGTTGCAGTTTGGGAGTTAACCACAAGGGGCGCTGTAACATTTAGGGATCACCTAGTGTGTGTTTACAACTGTAGGGGGGTGTGGCTGTAGGTCTGATGTCATCGATCGAGTCTCCCTATAAAAGGGATCACTCGATCGATGCGCCGCCACAGTGAAGCACGGGGAAGCCATGTTTACATACGGCTCTCCCCGTTCTTCAGCTCCGGGGAGCGATCGCGAGGGGGCGGCTAGAAACGAATAGCCGCGCCCTCATCCCGGATCGCTTACCGACCGCCGCATGTACCGGGGGGGGGGTCCCGATCGGTACATCCCCCCCCCCCCCCCGATCTCATGCTTTCCAGCCTGGAGGAGAGATGTGAGGTCTTATTGACTCCACATCTCTCCATAAAGAGGACCTGTCACACTGATTCCTATTACAAGGGATGATTACATTCCTTGTAATAGGAATAAAAGTGTTAAAAAAAAAAGTGTAAAAAAAAAAAAAATAAGTAAAAAAAAAAAAGAACAACATTTAAAACGCCCCTGTCCCCGGTAGCTCGCGCTCAGAAGTGAACACGCATGTAAGTCCCGCCCACATATGTAAATGCCGTTCAAACCCCACATGTGAGGTATCGTCGCGTACGTTAGAGCGAGAGCAACAATTCTATCACTAGACCTCCTCTGTAACTCTGAAATTGTAACCTGTAAAAAAAATGTAAAGCGTCGCCTATGGAGATTTTTAAGTACTAAAGTTTGGTGTCATTCCATGAGTGTGCGCAATTTTAAAGTGTGACATGGTATAGGTGTCTATTTACTCAGTGTGACATCATCTTTCACATTATACAAAAAGATTGGGATAACTTTACTGTTTTTTTTTTTTTTTTTAAATCATGAAAAAAAGGCGTTTGAAAAATGATTGCGCAAATACTGTGCGAGATAAAAAGTTGCAATGACCGCCATTTTATTCCTCAGGGTGTCTGCTAAAAAAAAAACATATATAGTGTTTGGGGGTTCTGAGTAATTTTCGAGCAAAAAAAAAAATGATGATTTTTACATGTATGAGAGAAGTGTCAGAATAGGCCCCCCGGTATGGAAGTGGTTAAAGCCTAATTGCGGCATGTTGCAGAGGAAGCGTGACTACATACAAGGCTCTGTTCATTCCTATCTTTATCCCTTCCAGAAAAGGTTTCCTGTTACACGGCTCAGTCATGTGATGAGATCACACGGGGTGTTGGCAAATTCCTGAACAAACAGATTCCCAGAGGGTGAAGTACAGTGAGGCTGGAAAGTCCCTTCAACAGAGCAAACCACGGAGAGTTCTGACTACAGAAAACCTGAATTCTGCTTCACAACGGAGCACCAAACCTACCCCATGGATTACCATAACCTATCAGGGATTCTACAACATGTCCTCCAAGGGGCCCCACACAATTCTCAGCCTCTGGATCATTAAGAAAGAATGTTCCAATGAAATTCTGGTTTGTTTTGGCATCTGAGCCCTTTGTGGCCCTCAAAAGCTGACCAGCTTTATATCCAAAGCACGCCAAGATAGAACATCTGGATGACTACAGCCACCCCAAGATGGAACATCTGGATGACTACAGCCACCCCAAGATGGAACATCTGGATGACTACAGCCACCCCAAGATGAAACATCTGGATGACTACAGCCACCCCAAGATGGAACATCTGGATGACTACAGCCACCCCAAGATGGAACATCTGGATGACTACAGCCACCCCAAGATGGAACATCTGGATGACTACAGCCACCCCAAGATGAAACATCTGGATGACTACAGCCACCCCAAGATGAAACATCTGGATGACTACAGCCACCCCAAGATGGAACATCTGGATGACTACAGCCACTCCAAGATGGAACATCTGGATGACTACAGCCACCCCAAGATGGAACATCTGGATGACTACAGCCACCCCAAGATGGAACATCTGGATGACTACAGCCACCCCAAGATGGAACATCTGGATGACTACAGCCACCCCAAGATAGAACATCTGGATGACTACAGCCACCCCAAGATGGAACATCTGGATGACTACAGCCACCCCAAGATGGAACATCTGGATGACTACAGCCACCCCAAGATGAAACATCTGGATGACTACAGCCACCCCAAGATGAAACATCTGGATGACTACAGCCACCCCAAGATGGAACATCTGGATGACTACAGCCACCCCAAGATGGAACATCTGGATGACTACAGCCACCCCAAGATGGAACATCTGGATGACTACAGCCACCCCAGCTACAAACGCTCCCTCATAAATGACCTCACACAGAAGGAACAGCTGGGCACAAACTACCCGGGACTTTTTTGGCTTGAGCCAAGTCCAGTTTCTAAATAACTTTCCCCTCTTTTTTACCCCAAGTCAGGCTGAGAATGGGGGCATCTATGCTGCCTATGCACATGTTTCAACCTCTGGGGGTTGAAGGAAAGACGGTCAGGCTGTGGGGCCAGGACTATACAATAGGTCCTCCTTGGGGTTCTAAACAGTCCTCGGCTTCTCAAAAATTGTCCTAATGCAGGGGTGTCCAAACTTTTTTCAAAGAGGGCCAGATTTGATGAAGTGAACATGCGTGAGGGCCGACCATTTTGCCTGACATTCTTTGAACCATTACAATTCGGTGTAAGTGTGTTCCTCCGAGCAACTAATACACGGCCCAACAAGAATTCTCTTGCCTTTGTTGCTGTGTGTGGTGAAGAGATGAGCTTGGGCACGTTATTTGTATATATCTCTTTTGTGGCCCCGCTCAGGACTAAGGATGAGCTTGGGCACCTTATTTGTATATGTATATATCTCTTTTGTGGCCCCAACGTATCCCTGGGTGCCGCTCAGGACTAAGGATGATCTTGGGCGTGTTATTTGGATATACCGTATTTATCAGCGTATAACACGCACCTTCACTTTAACCACTTAACACCCGGACCATTATGCAGGTAAAGGACCTTGCCCCTTTTTGCGATTCGGCACTGCGTTGCTTTAACTGACAATTGCGCGGTCGTGCGACGTGGCTCCCAAAAAAAATTGGCGTCCTTTTTTCCCCACAAATAGAGCTTTCTTTTGGTGGTATTTGATCACCTCTGCGGTTTTTATTTTTTGCGCTATAATCACAAAATAAAGCAACAATTTTCAAAAAAATGCAATATTTTTTACTTTTTGCTATAATAAATACCCCCCAAAAATATAGAAAAACTTTTTTGCCCTCAGTTTAGGCCGATACGTATTCTTCTACCTATTTTTGGTAAAAAAAAAATCGCAATAAACGTTTATTGATTGGTTTGCGCAAAAGTTATAGCGTTTACAAAATAGGGGATAGTTTTACGGCATTTTTATTAATCATTTTTTTTTACTAGTAATGGCGGCGATCAGCGATTTTTTTTTTTGTGACTGCGACATTATGGCGGACACATCGGACAATTTTGACACATTTTTGGGACCATTGTCATTTTCACAGCGAAAAGTGCTATAAAAATGCACTGATTACTGTGAAAATGAAACTGGCAGTTAAGGGGTTAACCACTAGGTGGCGCTAAGGTTTTAAGTGTGCCCTAAGGGAGTGATTCTTACTGTGTGGGGGCGTGGCTGTAGGTGTGATGTCAGTGATCGTCGTTCCCTATATTAGGGAACAGACGATCAGTGTCACTGCCACACAGAAGAACGGGGAAGCTGTGTTTACACTCACCTCTCCCCGTTCTTCAGCTCCTGTAACCCAATCGCGAAACACCGGCGGCGATCGGGTCCCGCGGGTGCGGTCATGGAGCTTCGGACCGGGTTGCGCGCGCGACTCACGGCTGGTGGTGGCTTTCAGTCAGGCATGTTTTGTACCAGTAGATCTCTAGTACATCCAACTACTGGGGGTTAGTCAGTGTGATCACCCCCTCCCTTGGGACTACATCCCTGCAGGGAGACACTATGAACCTTCTGGCTGGGGGTTAGTCAGAGTGATCACCCCCTCCCTTGGGACTACATCCCTGCAGGGAGACACTATGAACGTTCTGGCTGGGGGTTAGTCAGTGTGATCACCCCCTCCCTTGGGACTACATCCCTGCAGGGAGACACTATGAACGTTCTGGCTGGGGGTTAGTCAGTGTGATCACCCCCTCCCTTGGGACTACATCCCTGCAGGGAGACACTATGAACGTTCTGGCTGGGGGTTAGTCAGTGTGATCACCCCCTCCCTTGGGACTACATCCCTGCGGGGAGACACTATGAACGTTCTGGCTGGGGGTTAGTCAGTGTGATCACCCCCTCCCTTGGGACTACATCCCTGCAGGGAGACACTATGAACGTTCTGGCTGGGGGTTAGTCAGCGTGATCACCCCCTCCCTTAGGACTACATCCCTGCAGGGAGACACTATGAACGTTCTGGCTGGGGGTTAGTCAGTGTGATCACCCCCTCCCTTGGGACTACATCCCTGCAGGGAGACACTATGAACGTTCTGGCTGGGGGTTAGTCAGCGTGATCACCCCCTCCCTTAGGACTACATCCCTGCAGGGAGACACTATGAACGTTCTGGCTGGGGGTAAGTCAGTGTGATCACCCCCTCCCTTGGGACTACATCCCTGCAGGGAGATATTATGAACGTTCTGGCTGGGGGTTAGTCAGCGTGATCACCCCCTCCCTTGGGACTACATCCCTGCAGGGAGACACTATGAACGTTCTGGCTGGGGGTTAGTCAGCGTGATCACCCCCTCCCTTAGGACTACATCCCTGCAGGGAGACACTATGGACGTTCTGGCTGGGGGTTAGTCAGCGTGATCACCCCCTCCCTTGGGACTACATCCCTGCGGGGAGACACTATGAACGTTCTGGCTGGGGGTTAGTCAGCGTGATCACCCCCTCCCTTGAGACTACATCCCTGCAGGGAGACACTATGAACGTTCTGGCTGGGGGTTAGTCAGCGTGATCACCCCCTCCCTTGGGACTACATCCCTGCAGGGAGACACTATGAACGTTCTGGCTGGGGGTTAGTCAGTGTGATCACCCCCTCCCTTGGGACTACATCACTGTTAGGAGACGCTATGAACGTTCTGGCTGGGGGTTAGTCAGCGTGATCACCCCCTCCCTTGGAACTACATCCCTGCGGGGAGACACTATGAACGTTCTGGCTGGGGGTTAGTCAGTGTGATCACCCCCTCCCTTGGGACTACATCACTGTTAGGAGACGCTATGAACGTTCTGGCTGGGGGTTAGTCAGTGTGATCACCCCCTCCCTTGGGACTACATCCCTGCGGGGAGACACTATGATCGTTCTGGCTGGGGGTTAGTCAGTGTGATCACCCCCTCCCTTGGGACTACATCCCTGCAGGGAGACACTATGAACGTTCTGGCTGGGGGTTAGTCAGTGTGATCACCCCCTCCCTTGGGACTACATCCCTGCAGGGAGACACTATGAACGTTCTGGCTGGGGGTTAGTCAGCGTGATCACCCCCTCCCTTAGGACTACATCCCTGCAGGGAGACACTATGGACGTTCTGGCTGGGGGTTAGTCAGCGTGATCACCCCCTCCCTTGGGACTACATCCCTGCGGGGAGACACTATGAACGTTCTGGCTGGGGGTTAGTCAGCGTGATCACCCCCTCCCTTGAGACTACATCCCTGCAGGGAGACACTATGAACGTTCTGGCTGGGGGTTAGTCAGCGTGATCACCCCCTCCCTTGGGACTACATCCCTGCAGGGAGACACTATGAACGTTCTGGCTGGGGGTTAGTCAGTGTGATCACCCCCTCCCTTGGGACTACATCACTGTTAGGAGACGCTATGAACGTTCTGGCTGGGGGTTAGTCAGCGTGATCACCCCCTCCCTTGGAACTACATCCCTGCGGGGAGACACTATGAACGTTCTGGCTGGGGGTTAGTCAGTGTGATCACCCCCTCCCTTGGGACTACATCACTGTTAGGAGACGCTATGAACGTTCTGGCTGGGGGTTAGTCAGTGTGATCACCCCCTCCCTTGGGACTACATCCCTGCGGGGAGACACTATGATCGTTCTGGCTGGGGGTTAGTCAGTGTGATCACCCCCTCCCTTGGGACTACATCCCTGCAGGGAGACACTATGAACGTTCTGGCTGGGGGTTAGTCAGTGTGATCACCCCCTCCCTTGGGACTACATCCCTGCAGGGAGACACTATGAACGTTCTGGCTGGGGGTTAGTCAGCGTGATCACCCCCTCCCTTGGGACTACATCCCCTGTAGTCCCCTTGTGAACGCAGATGTAGTCCCAAGGGAGGGGGCGAGCATGCTGACTAACCCCCCAGCCAGAACGGCTCGGATGATGGTGGAAAGCTTACTGAGGAGGAACAGGAAGTGAGAAATTCAGACAAAGAAAAAAAAAACATTTAGAAGTGAAATGGAAGGAAAAGGTAAGTGAACCCCCAATGCACAAGCTTAACCGCTTATGGACTCCTTCACGCTGATATACGTCGGCAGAATGGCGCAGCTGAGCACAATCACGTACCTGTACGTCGCCTTTAAGAGCCCAGCCGTGGGTCGCGAGTCCCCCGGCACGCTCGCGACCCGGTCCTGTGCTCGGTGGCCGCGCCCGCGGACCCGATCGCCGCCGGTGTCCCGCGATCGGGTCACAGAGCTGAAGAACGGGGAGAGGTAAGTGTAAACAAACCTCTCCCTGTTCTTCCTAGTGAGACTGTCACTGATCGTTCCCTGTCATAGGGAACAACGATCAGTGATGTCACACGCCAAGCCACGCCCCCACACAGTAGTAATCACTCTCTAGGTCACACTTAACCCCTTCAGCGCCCCCTACGAGTTAACCCCTTCACGGCCAGTGCCATTTTCACAGAAATCAGTGCATTTTTTTTTTTTTTTTAATTGTCGCTCTATTTTTGTTTATAGCGCAAAAAATAAAAACCGCAGAGGTGATCAAATACCAGCAAAAGAAAGCTCTGTTTGTGGGGAAAAAAGGACGCCAATTTTGTTTGGGAGCCACGTCGCACGACCGCGCAATTGTCTGTTAAAGCGACGCAGTCCCGAACTGTAAAAACACCTTGGGTCTTTAGGCCTCAATATTGGTCCGGGGCTTAAGTGGTTAAATTTCCACAGCCACATTCTTTTTTTTTTATTTTCTTTTTTTTTACCACTTCAGCTTTAACCGAGCATTAGAGACCGGCTCATAGTATGATGCTTGCCTTTGTCTCCATTTACAGTTTTGCATCATCTGTGGTATTTTGCATTATGTTTGTTTCTTTTTTCTTTTCTTTCCACAAGGTACTTTTTTCTTAGAAGTAGTTCGTTAATGCCTTCACTTTACTGAAGTTCTACATAATCGAACCCAAACACAATATTTCCTTCCACCCCACTCGCCCCCCCCCCCCCCTCCACCCCCCTCCCCCCACATCGTGGCTCCCAGGACTCTATTAACATTCTAATGCGATTAATTCCGTATTTATTATTGTTGTTATGTTTTGCCGTTATGGTTGCCCTTTCTAAAAATATTCTTAGTTCTTAGTTGAATGGGCCTGCGTCGTTATATTCTCAAAATGTTTCAACGACCTACTCTCGATTTTTCCACGTAGCTCCATGTTTTTTTGTACTCTTGCCACTTTTTCCATTTTTCCTTGGAATCTTTATTTATCTCAACAACACTCTCTTTTCACAGTGTTGTTTATGATTTCTCTTTTAACAGCCACATTCTACAGTGAATGACTACAGTCATTCTCTGACTTCCTAAAGCTGTGCGACAACCTGATACATTGTTACACTGCGCGCTACATCTCCCTGTATTTACTAAACGCAGCCTGATACATTGTAAGGCTCCATTCACATCTAGGCGTTTTCACGCCAGACGCCCGACGCTCGTGCCGCTGGAGGGGGAGATTTCACATTGGTGTCTATGGAGATGGTTCATATAAAATATAGATGCGCTAATATTAACTTAAAAGGTGATAAAACGTACAAAGAAAACTAATCAGGGAGAACACTCCATAAACTGTGAATTACTAATATATCCTTAATTAGTGCACAGTGATTAGCAGGGAAAAAATCACTCTCTTCAATCTGAATGCTAATCCAGCCCTCCACCGCTGTGATCAGATGATACACGCACTCACAGACAGGGATTGCATGAAAGAAAAGAGAAAAAACCTCATTGCGCAATATTCGATGACAAATCAAAAATGTAATCAGAGCATTGACATATGCACTCACGAATCCCCGCTTTCAGTAAAGCATGAAAACGCCACTCAGTATGCTGTTTCCTCAGCTCGATCCGATGCACTCGGATTCGATCGCAGGCTCCTCCCTACGCGTTACGTCACAGGCACGCGACTTACTCATGGGTTCACATCTCACACCGAAACGCCGTACGCCTGCCGCCTGAAAACAAGTCCCGGACCCTTTGTTTCAGGCGGCTTTCGGCGTTCGGCATAGACAACAATGTGTTGTTAAAAAAAAAAAAAACGACCCGTTTTGTCGCGGCAAATCGTGGCACAATACGCCGCAATTTGTCGCGGCAAAATACGCTGCGTTGTAGTGTGAGTGCAGCCTAACACTGCTACATCTCCCTGTATTTACTAAACACAACCCGATACATTTGTAACACTGCGCGCTACATCTCCCTGTATTTACTAAACACAGCCTGATACATTGTTACATTGCTACATCTCCCTGTATTTACTAAACACATTCTGATACATTGTAACGCTGCTACATCTCCCTGTATTTACTAAACACAGCCTGATACATTGTTACATTGCTACATCTCCCTGTATTTACTAAACACATTCTGATACATTGTAACGCTGCTACATCTCCCTGTATTTACTAAACACAGCCTGATACATTGTTACATTGCATGCTCCATTTACTAAACACAGCCTGCAGCTAATATCTCCTTCCTCCCCAGAGGAGTTTTATTTCTGACTCTTTCATCAGCCAGTAACTTCCTACAAAGCTGGCATTGTTTCCCAACAGAGATCATTGTTCCGCTACAGAGATCATTGTTCCGCTACAGAGATCATTGTTCCGCTACAGAGATCATTGTTCCGCTACAGAGATCCCCAACATAAAAATCATTGCCCCCTAAAATAGAGATGATTGCTCCCCAAACCTAGAAATGATTGCCCCCTCACACAGAGATGATTGCCCCAGCAGACCGGGCAGTGCCCCCTCACACAGAGATGATTGCCCCAGCAGACCGGGCAGTGCCCCCTCACACAGAGATGATTGCCCCAGCAGACCGGGCAGTGCCCCCTCACACAGAGATGATTGCCCCAGCAGACCGGGCAGTGCCCCCTCCACACCAGCAGATCTCACCTGTAGCTGTGCAGAGGGTGGTGAGGGATATCAGGAAGATCAGGGGGGTCTTCATGGTGCAGGAATTGGGGGGCAAGCAACCAGAGATTGCACAGACTGGAGAAATGCAGAAGGTCTGGAGTATATGGCGTGATCAGAATGGGGGAATGACGGTGCCCAGTGACACCCAATCTCATTGACTACACACAGAGAATGTGCGAGACGAGGAGAAGGGGAAAGCCTGGTTGTTATGATGACAGCTGCTGGTGCTGGGTGCCAATTTCCCACCCACACGTGACTCAGCGGCGAGTCGTGTCACGCGCTCTGGCAAAAACACGCCATCTTCTAGTAATAGCGGTGAAGCCTTACGCTCCCTAATCAGCCAGCTTTTTATTCAGGTTGGGTCTTTATTCACAAAAGTGTAAAATTTACTAAAGAATCATCCGCAACGTTTATAATCAAATTGTGAACTTTAACAACAATTCTGTCTGCCGAACTGCCATGTATTTAAATGGGTAATTCTGAATAATGAACTCTTTCTATATGAAAACCATCTTGGCTCACCCAAATGACACTTGTTTTATACTCACTGGGCATCCTTCTATATAACGGAAATGTCTTCTTTTTCCTTTCCTGGCCCATCCTCATGTCAGCACACAACGGGATATACAGTGGCGTTGCTAGGCAGGTGCCAGAGGGGTGACACCCGTGGGTAGCGGCACCACTAACCACTGTGCCTCGCGGCTCACGCCACGGCTGTTTCCCTCAGCGGAGCGGAACTAAGCCGCCGCCCCCCCTCCGCTCTGTTTACATCCTCAGAGGAGGAGGAGCCCGCACTCGAGTGACACACCGCTGTGTGTATATTCTGTTCTGAGGTCTATAAGGTAATGGGGTGTCTATACTGATGGGGGAGGGGTGTCTAATGCTGGGGGGGGTCTGCACTGAGGGGGGGTGTCTGTAAATGAGGGGGGTCTGCACTGAGGGGATGTCTGTGACTGAGGGGTGTCTGCACTAAGGGGGGTCTGTGACTGAGGGGGGTCTGCACTGAGGTTGGGGTGTCTGTGACTGAGGGGGGTCTGCACTGAGGTGGAGGTGTCTGTACTGATGAAGTGGTGTCTGTATTGAGGGGGGAGGTTTATACTGGGGGAGGGGGTCTATATTGATGGAGGAGGGTCTGTACTTAGTGGGGGGTCTGCACTGAGGGAGGGGGATCTATACTGCGGGAGGGGGGTCTGTAATTTAGAGGAGGGGGGTCTGTACTGTGGGGAGGAATATAGTTGGTGGGGGGTGACACCATTTTTTCCACACCGGGTGACACCAACCCTAGTGACGCCACTGGGCATGTACCAAAGCCACTTTGGGCGGAAGAGAACAAATTAAAAGAGACACGACAATCAAAGAAAAGCTGCTAAAGCCAGAAAGAATTGATCTCTCTTCTCCCAAACTTGCTGACCGCATATTTAATAGTCTCTCTCTGTGGAAGCAGTGGTCTCTCTCTGTGGAAGCAGTGGTCTCTATCTGTGGGAACAGTGATCTCTCTCTCTGTGGAAGCAGTGGTCTCTCTCTCTCTGTGCAAGCAGTGGTCTCTCTCTCTCTGTGGAAGCAGTGGTCTCTCTCTGTGGAAGCAGTGGTCTCTCTCTGTGGGAGCAGTGGTCTCTCTCTGTGGAAGCAGTGGTCTCTCTCTGTGGGAGCAGTGGTCTCTCTCTGTGGGAGCAGTGGTCTCTCTCTGTGGAAGCAGTGGTCTCTCTCTGTGGAAGCAGTGGTCTCTCTGTGGAAGCAGTGGTCTCTCTCAGTGGAAGCAGTGGTCTCTCTCTGTGGAAGCAGTAGTCTCTCTCTGTGGAAGCAGTAGTCTCTCTCTGTGGAAGCAGTGGTCTCTCTGTGGAAGCAGTGGTCTCTCTCTGTGGAAGCAGTGGTCTCTCTCTGTGGAAGCAGTGGTCTCTCTGTGGAAGCAGTGGTCTCTCTCTGTGGAAGCAGTAGTCTCTCTCTGTGGAAGCAGTAGTCTCTCTCTGTGGAAGCAGTGGTCTCTTTGTGGAAGCAGTTGTCTCTCTCTGTGGAAGCAGTGGTCTCTCTCTGTGGAAGCAGTGGTCTCTCTGTGGAAGCAGTGGTCTCTCTGTGGAAGCAGTAGTCTCTCTCTGTGGAAGCAGTGGTCTCTCTGTGGGAGCAGTGGTCTCTCGCTGTGGAGCAGTGGTCTCTCTCTGTGGAAGCAGTGGTCTCTCTCTGTGGAAGCAGTGGTCTCTCTCTGTGGAAGCAGTGGAAGCAGTGGTCTCTCTGTGGAAGCAGTGGTCTCTCTCTGTGGAAGCAGTGGTCTCTCTCTGTGGAAGCAGTAGTCTCTCTCTGTGGAAGCAGTGGTCTCTCTTTGTGGAAGCAGTGGTCTCTCTGTGGAAGCAGTGGTCTCTCTCTATGTAAGCAGTGGTCTCTCTCTGTGGGAGCAGTGGTCTCTCTGTGGAAGCAGTGGTCTCTCTCTATGTAAGCAGTGGTCTCTCTCTGTGGGAGCAGTGATCTCTCTTTGGAAGCAGTGGTCTCTCTCTGTGGAAGCAGTGGTCTCTCTGTGGAAGCAGTAGTCTCTCTCTGTGGGAACAGTGATCTCTCTGTGGAAGCAGTGATCTCTCTCTCTGTGGGAGCAGTGATCTCTGTGGAAGCAGTGGTCTCTCTCTGTGGGAGCAGTGGTCTCTCTGTGGAAGCAGTAGTCTCTCTCTGTGGAGGCAGTGGTCTCTCTGTGGAAGCAGTAGTCTCTCTCTGTGGAAGCAGTAGTCTCTCTCTGTGGAAGCAGTGGTCTCTCTCTGTGGGAGCAGTGGTCTCTCTCTGTGGAAGCAGTGGTCTCTCTCTGTGGGAGCAGTGGTCTCTCTCTGTGGGAGCAGTGGTCTCTCTCTGTGGGAGCAGTGGTCTCTCTCTGTGGGAGCAGTGGTCTCTCTCTGTGGAAGCAGTGGTCTCTCTCTGTGGGAACAGTGGTCTCTCTCTGTGGAAGCAGTAGTCTCTCTGTGGAAGCAGTGGTCTCTCTCTGTGGAAGCAGTGGTCTCTCTCTGTGGAAGCAGTGGTCTCTCTCTGTGGAAGCAGTGGTCTCTCTCTGTGGAAGCAGTGGTCTCTCTCTGTGGAAGCAGTAGTCTCTCTCTGTGGAAGCAGTAGTCTCTCTCTGTGGGAGCAGTGGTCTCTCTCTGTGGGAGCAGTGGTCTCTCTCTGTGGAAGCAGTGGTCTCTCTCTCTGTGGAAGCAGTGGTCTCTCTCTGTGGGAGCAGTGGTCTCTCTCTGTGGAAGCAGTGGTCTCTCTCTCTGTGGAAGCAGTGGTCTCTCTCTGTGGAAGCAGTGGTCTCTCTCTGTGGAAGCAGTGGTCTCTCTCTGTGGAAGCAGTGGTCTCTCTGTGGAAGCAGTGGTCTCTCTCTGTGGAAGCAGTAGTCTCTCTCTGTGGGAGCAGTGGTCTCTCTCTGTGGGAGCAGTGGTCTCTCTCTGTGGAAGCAGTGGTCTCTCTCTCTGTGGAAGCAGTGGTCTCTCTCTGTGGAAGCAGTGGTCTCTCTCTCTGTGGAAGCAGTAGTCTCTCTGTGGAAGCAGTGGTCTCTCTCTGTGGAAGCAGTGGTCTCTCTGTGGAAGCAGTGGTCTCTCTCTGTGGAAGCAGTGGTCTCTCTCTGTGGAAGCAGTGGTCTCTCTCTGTGGAAGCAGTGGTCTCTCTCTGTGGAAGCAGTGGTCTCTCTGTGGAAGCAGTGGTCTCTCTGTGGAAGCAGTAGTCTCTCTCTGTGGAAGCAGTGGTCTCTCTGTGGGAGCAGTGGTCTCTCGCTGTGGAGCAGTGGTCTCTCTCTGTGGAAGCAGTGGTCTCTCTCTGTGGAAGCAGTGGTCTCTCTCTGTGGAAGCAGTGGAAGCAGTGATCTCTCTGTGGAAGCAGTGGTCTCTCTCTGTGGAAGCAGTGGTCTCTCTCTGTGGAAGCAGTTGTCTCTCTCTGTGGAAGCAGTGGTCTCTCTCTGTGGGAGCAGTGGTCTCTCTCTGTGGAAGCAGTGGTCTCTCTGTGGAAGCAGTGGTCTCTCTCTATGTAAGCAGTGGTCTTTCTCTGTGGGAGCAGTGGTCTCTCTGTGGAAGCAGTGGTCTCTCTCTATGTAAGCAGTGGTCTCTCTCTGTGGGAGCAGTGATCTCTCTTTGGAAGCAGTGGTCTCTCTCTGTGGAAGCAGTGGTCTCTCTGTGGAAGCAGTAGTCTCTCTCTGTGGGAACAGTGATCTCTCTGTGGAAGCAGTAGTCTCTCTCTGTGGAAGCAGTGGTCTCTCTGTGGAAGCAGTGATCTCTCTCTCTGTGGGAGCAGTGGTCTCTCTCTGTGGGAGCAGTGGTCTCTCTCTGTGGGAGCAGTGGTCTCTCTCTGTGGGAGCAGTGGTCTCTCTCTGTGGAAGCAGTGGTCTCTCTCTGTGGGAACAGTGGTCTCTCTCTGTGGAAGCAGTAGTCTCTCTGTGGAAGCAGTGGTCTCTCTCTGTGGAAGCAGTGGTCTCTCTCTGTGGAAGCAGTGGTCTCTCTCTGTGGGAGCAGTGATCTCTCTTTGGAAGCAGTGGTCTCTCTCTGTGGAAGCAGTGGTCTCTCTGTGGAAGCGGTAGTCTCTCTCTGTGGGAACAGTGATCTCTCTGTGGAAGCAGTAGTCTCTCTCTGTGGAAGCAGTGGTCTCTCTGTGGAAGCAGTGATCTCTCTCTCTGTGGGAGCAGTGGTCTCTCTCTGTGGGAGCAGTGGTCTCTCTCTGTGGGAGCAGTGGTCTCTCTCTGTGGGAGCAGTGGTCTCTCTCTGTGGAAGCAGTGGTCTCTCTCTGTGGGAACAGTGGTCTCTCTCTGTGGAAGCAGTAGTCTCTCTGTGGAAGCAGTGGTCTCTCTCTGTGGAAGCAGTGGTCTCTCTCTGTGGAAGCAGTGGTCTCTCTCTGTGGGAGCAGTGGTCTCTCTCTGTGGAAGCAGTGGTCTCTCTCTGTAAAAGCAGTGGTCTCTCTCTGTGGAAGCAGTGGTCTCTCTCTGTGGAAGCAGTAGTCTCTCTCTGTGGAAGCAGTAGTCTCTCTCTGTGGGAGCAGTGGTCTCTCTCTGTGGAAGCAGTGGTCTCTCTCTCTGTGGAAGCAGTGGTCTCTCTCTGTGGGAGCAGTGGTCTCTCTCTGTGGAAGCAGTGGTCTCTCTCTCTGTGGAAGCAGTGGTCTCTCTCTGTGGAAGCAGTGGTCTCTCTCTGTGGAAGCAGTGGTCTCTCTCTGTGGAAGCAGTGGTCTCTCTCTGTGGAAGCAGTAGTCTCTCTCTGTGGGAGCAGTGGTCTCTCTCTGTGGGAGCAGTGGTCTCTCTCTGTGGAAGCAGTGGTCTCTCTCTCTGTGTGGAAGCAGTGGTCTCTCTCTGTGGAAGCAGTGGTCTCTCTCTCTGTGGAAGCAGTAGTCTCTCTGTGGAAGCAGTGGTCTCTCTCTGTGGAAGCAGTGGTCTCTCTGTGGAAGCAGTGGTCTCTCTCTGTGGAAGCAGTGGTCTCTCTCTGTGGAAGCAGTGGTCTCTCTCTGTGGAAGCAGTGGTCTCTCTCTGTGGAAGCAGTGGTCTCTCTGTGGAAGCAGTGGTCTCTCTGTGGAAGCAGTAGTCTCTCTCTGTGGAAGCAGTGGTCTCTCTGTGGGAGCAGTGGTCTCTCGCTGTGGAGCAGTGGTCTCTCTCTGTGGAAGCAGTGGTCTCTCTCTGTGGAAGCAGTGGTCTCTCTCTGTGGAAGCAGTGGAAGCAGTGATCTCTCTGTGGAAGCAGTGGTCTCTCTCTGTGGAAGCAGTGGTCTCTCTCTGTGGAAGCAGTTGTCTCTCTCTGTGGAAGCAGTGGTCTCTCTCTGTGGGAGCAGTGGTCTCTCTCTGTGGAAGCAGTGGTCTCTCTGTGGAAGCAGTGGTCTCTCTCTATGTAAGCAGTGGTCTTTCTCTGTGGGAGCAGTGGTCTCTCTGTGGAAGCAGTGGTCTCTCTCTATGTAAGCAGTGGTCTCTCTCTGTGGGAGCAGTGATCTCTCTTTGGAAGCAGTGGTCTCTCTCTGTGGAAGCAGTGGTCTCTCTGTGGAAGCAGTAGTCTCTCTCTGTGGGAACAGTGATCTCTCTGTGGAAGCAGTAGTCTCTCTCTGTGGAAGCAGTGGTCTCTCTGTGGAAGCAGTGATCTCTCTCTCTGTGGGAGCAGTGATCTCTCTTTGGAAGCAGTGGTCTCTCTCTGTGGGAGCAGTGGTCTCTCTGTGGAAGCAGTATTCTCTCTCTGTGGAGGCAGTGGTCTCTCTGTGGAAGCAGTAGTCTCTCTCTGTGGAAGCAGTAGTCTCTCTCTGTGGAAGCAGTGGTCTCTCTCTGTGGGAGCAGTGGTCTCTCTCTGTGGAAGCAGTGGTCTCTCTCTGTGGGAGCAGTGGTCTCTCTCTGTGGGAGCAGTGGTCTCTCTCTGTGGAAGCAGTGGTCTCTCTCTGTGGAAGCAGTGGTCTCTCTCTGTGGGAACAGTGGTCTCTCTCTGTGGAAGCAGTAGTCTCTCTGTGGAAGCAGTGGTCTCTCTCTGTGGAAGCAGTGGTCTCTCTCTGTGGAAGCAGTGGTCTCTCTCTGTGGAAGCAGTGGTCTCTCTCTGTGGAAGCAGTGGTCTCTCTGTGGAAGCAGTGGTCTCTCTCTGTGGGAGCAGTAGTCTCTCTCTGTGGGAGCAGTGGTCTCTCTCTGTGGGAGCAGTGGTCTCTCTCTGTGGAAGCAGTGGTCTCTCTCTCTCTGTGGAAGCAGTGGTCTCTCTCTGTGGGAGCAGTGGTCTCTCTCTGTGGAAGCAGTGGTCTCTCTCTCTGTGGAAGCAGTGGTCTCTCTCTGTGGAAGCAGTGGTCTCTCTCTGTGGAAGCAGTGGTCTCTCTCTGTGGAAGCAGTGGTCTCTCTGTGGAAGCAGTGGTCTCTCTCTGTGGAAGCAGTAGTCTCTCTCTGTGGGAGCAGTGGTCTCTCTCTGTGGGAGCAGTGGTCTCTCTCTGTGGAAGCAGTGGTCTCTCTCTCTGTGGAAGCAGTGGTCTCTCTCTGTGGAAGCAGTGGTCTCTCTCTGTGGGAGCAGTGGTCTCTCTGTGGAAGCAGTAGTCTCTCTCTGTGGAGGCAGTGGTCTCTCTGTGGAAGCAGTAGTCTCTCTCTGTGGAAGCAGTAGTCTCTCTCTGTGGAAGCAGTGGTCTCTCTCTGTGGGAGCAGTGGTCTCTCTCTGTGGAAGCAGTGGTCTCTCTCTGTGGGAGCAGTGGTCCCTCTCTGTGGGAGCAGTGGTCTCTCTCTGTGGAAGCAGTGGTCTCTCTCTGTGGGAACAGTGGTCTCTCTCTGTGGAAGCAGTAGTCTCTCTGTGGAAGCAGTGGTCTCTCTCTGTGGAAGCAGTGGTCTCTCTCTGTGGAAGCAGTGGTCTCTCTCTGTGGAAGCAGTGGTCTCTCTCTGTGGAAGCAGTGGTCTCTCTGTGGAAGCAGTGGTCTCTCTCTGTGGAAGCAGTAGTCTCTCTCTGTGGGAGCAGTGGTCTCTCTCTGTGGGAGCAGTGGTCTCTCTCTGTGGAAGCAGTGGTCTCTCTCTCTGTGGAAGCAGTGGTCTCTCTCTGTGGGAGCAGTGGTCTCTCTCTGTGGAAGCAGTGGTCTCTCTCTCTGTGGAAGCAGTGGTCTCTCTCTGTGGAAGCAGTGGTCTCTCTCTGTGGAAGCAGTGGTCTCTCTGTGGAAGCAGTGGTCTCTCTCTCTGTGGAAGCAGTAGTCTCTCTCTGTGGGAGCAGTGGTCTCTCTCTGTGGGAGCAGTGGTCTCTCTCTGTGGAAGCAGTGGTCTCTCTCTCTGTGGAAGCAGTGGTCTCTCTCTGTGGAAGCAGTGGTCTCTCTCTCTGTGGAAGCAGTAGTCTCTCTGTGGAAGCAGTGGTCTCTCTCTCTGTGGAAGCAGTGGTCTCTCTGTGGAAGCAGTGGTCTCTCTCTGTGGAAGCAGTGGTCTCTCTCTGTGGAAGCAGTGGTCTCTCTCTGTGGAAGCAGTGGTCTCTCTCTGTGGAAGCATTGGTCTCTCTGTGGAAGCAGTGGTCTCTCTGTGGAAGCAGTAGTCTCTCTCTGTGGAAGCAGTGGTCTCTCTGTGGGAGCAGTGGTCTCTCGCTGTGGAGCAGTGGTCTCTCTCTGTGGAAGCAGTGGTCTCTCTCTGTGGAAGCAGTGGAAGCAGTGGTCTCTCTGTGGAAGCAGTGGTCTCTCTCTGTGGAAGCAGTGGTCTCTCTCTGTGGAAGCAGTAGTCTCTCTCTGTGGAAGCAGTGGTCTCTCTCTGTGGGAGCAGTGGTCTCTCTCTGTGGAAGCAGTGGTCTCTCTGTGGAAGCAGTGGTCTCTCTCTATGTAAGCAGTGGTCTCTCTCTGTGGGAGCAGTGGTCTCTCTGTGGAAGCAGTGGTCTCTCTCTATGTAAGCAGTGGTCTCTCTCTGTGGGAGCAGTGATCTCTCTTTGGAAGCAGTGGTCTCTCTCTGTGGAAGCAGTGGTCTCTCTGTGGAAGCAGTAGTCTCTCTCTGTGGGAACAGTGATCTCTCTGTGGAAGCAGTAGTCTCTCTCTGTGGAAGCAGTGGTCTCTCTGTGGAAGCAGTGATCTCTCTCTCTCTGTGGGAGCAGTGATCTCTCTGTGGAAGCAATGGTCTCTCTCTGTGGGAGCAGTGGTCTCTCTGTGGAAGCAGTAGTCTCTCTCTGTGGAGGCAGTGGTCTCTCTGTGGAAGCAGTAGTCTCTCTCTGTGGAAGCAGTAGTCTCTCTCTGTGGAAGCAGTGGTCTCTCTCTGTGGGAGCAGTGGTCTCTCTCTGTGGAAGCAGTGGTCTCTCTCTGTGGGAGCAGTGGTCTCTCTCTGTGGGAGCAGTGGTCTCTCTCTGTGGGAGCAGTGGTCTCTCTCTGTGGAAGCAGTGGTCTCTCTCTGTGGAAGCAGTGGTCTCTCTCTGTGGGAACAGTGGTCTCTCTCTGTGGAAGCAGTAGTCTCTCTGTGGAAGCAGTGGTCTCACTCTGTGGAAGCAGTGGTCTCTCTCTGTGGAAGCAGTGGTCTCTCTCTGTGGAAGCAGTGGTCTCTCTCTGTGGAAGCAGTGGTCTCTCTCTGTGGAAGCAGTGGTCTCTCTCTGTGGAAGCAGTGGTCTCTCTGTGGAAGCAGTGGTCTCTCTCTGTGGAAGCAGTAGTCTCTCTCTGTGGGAGCAGTGGTCTCTCTCTGTGGGAGCAGTGGTCTCTCTCTGTGGAAGCAGTGGTCTCTCTCTCTGTGGAAGCAGTGGTCTCTCTCTGTGGGAGCAGTGGTCTCTCTCTGTGGAAGCAGTGGTCTCTCTCTGTGGGAGCAGTGGTCTCTCTCTGTGGAAGCAGTGGTCTCTCTCTCTGTGGAAGCAGTGGTCTCTCTCTGTGGGAGCAGTGGTCTCTCTCTGTGGAAGCAGTGGTCTCTCTCTCTGTGGAAGCAGTGGTCTCTCTCTGTGGGAGCAGTGGTCTCTCTCTGTGGAAGCAGTGGTCTCTCTCTGTGGAAGCAGTGGTCTCTCTCTGTGGAAGCAGTGGTCTCTCTCTGTGGAAGCAGTGGTCTCTCTCTGTGGAAGCAGTGGTCTCTCTGTGGAAGCAGTGGTCTCTCTCTGTGGAAGCAGTAGTCTCTCTCTGTGGGAGCAGTGGTCTCTCTCTGTGGGAGCAGTGGTCTCTCTCTGTGGAAGCAGTGGTCTCTCTCTCTGTGGAAGCAGTGGTCTCTCTCTGTGGAAGCAGTGGTCTCTCTCTGTGGGAGCAGTGGTCTCTCTGTGGAAGCAGTGGTCTCTCTCTGTGGAGGCAGTGGTCTCTCTGTGGAAGCAGTAGTCTCTCACTGTGGAAGCAGTAGTCTCTCTCTGTGGAAGCAGTGGTCTCTCTCTGTGGGAGCAGTGGTCTCTCTCTGTGGAAGCAGTGGTCTCTCTCTGTGGGAGCAGTGGTCTCTCTCTGTGGGAGCAGTGGTCTCTCTCTGTGGGAGCAGTGGTCTCTCTCTGTGGAAGCAGTGGTCTCTCTCTGTGGAAGCAGTGGTCTCTCTCTGTGGGAACAGTGGTCTCTCTCTGTGGAAGCAGTAGTCTCTCTGTGGAAGCAGTGGTCTCTCTCTGTGGAAGCAGTGGTCTCTCTGTGGAAGCAGTGGTCTCTCTCTGTGGAAGCAGTGGTCTCTCTCTGTGGAAGCAGTGGTCTCTCTCTGTGGAAGCAGTAGTCTCTCTCTGTGGGAGCAGTGGTCTCTCTCTGTGGGAGCAGTGGTCTCTCTCTGTGGAAGCAGTGGTCTCTCTCTCTGTGGAAGCAGTGGTCTCTCTCTGTGGGAGCAGTGGTCTCTCCCTGTGGAAGCAGTGGTCTCTCTCTCTGTGGAAGCAGTGGTCTCTCTCTGTGGAAGCAGTGGTCTCTCTCTGTGGAAGCAGTGGTCTCTCTCTGTGGAAGCAGTGGTCTCTCTGTGGAAGCAGTGGTCTCTCTCTGTGGAAGCAGTAGTCTCTCTCTGTGGGAGCAGTGGTCTCTCTCTGTGGGAGCAGTGGTCTCTCTCTGTGGAAGCAGTGGTCTCTCTCTCTGTGGAAGCAGTGGTCTCTCTCTGTGGAAGCAGTGGTCTCTCTCTGTGGGAGCAGTGGTCTCTCTGTGGAAGCAGTGGTCTCTCTCTGTGGAGGCAGTGGTCTCTCTCTGTGGAAGCAGTAGTCTCTCTCTGTGGAAGCAGTAGTCTCTCTCTGTGGAAGCAGTGGTCTCTCTCTGTGGGAGCAGTGGTCTCTCTCTGTGGAAGCAGTGGTCTCTCTCTGTGGGAGCAGTGGTCTCTCTCTGTGGGAGCAGTGGTCTCTCTCTGTGGGAGCAGTGGTCTCTCTCTCTGTGGAAGCAGTGGTCTCTCTCTGTGGGAGCAGTGGTCTCTCTCTGTGGAAGCAGTGGTCTCTCTCTCTGTGGAAGCAGTGGTCTCTCTCTGTGGAAGCAGTGGTCTCTCTCTGTGGAAGCAGTGGTCTCTCTGTGGAAGCAGTGGTCTCTCTCTGTGGAAGCAGTAGTCTCTCTCTGTGGAAGCAGTGGTCTCTCTCTGTGGGAGCAGTGGTCTCTCTCTGTGGAAGCAGTGGTCTCTCTCTGTGGGAGCAGTGGTCTCTCTCTGTGGGAGCAGTGGTCTCTCTCTGTGGAAGCAGTGGTCTCTCTCTGTGGAAGCAGTGGTCTCTCTCTGTGGGAAGAGTGGTCTCTCTCTGTGGAAGCAGTGGTCTCTCTCTGTGGGAGCAGTGGTCTCTCTCTGTGGAAGCAGTGGTCTCTCTCTGTGGAAGCAGTGATCTCTCTCTGTGGGAGCAGTGGTCTCTCTCTGTGGAAGCAGTGGTCTCTCTCTGTGGGAGCAGTGGTCTCTCTCTGTGGGAGCAGTGGTCTCTCTCTGTGGAAGCAGTGGTCTCTCTCTGTGGAAGCAGTGGTCTCTCTCTGTGGGAAGAGTGGTCTCTCTCTGTGGAAGCAGTGGTCTCTCTCTGTGGGAGCAGTGGTCTCTCTCTGTGGAAGCAGTGGTCTCTCTCTGTGGAAGCAGTGGTCTCTCTCTGTGGAAGCAGTGGTCTCTCTCTGTGGAAGCAGTGGTCTCTCTCTGTGGAAGCAGTGGTCTCTCTGTGGAAGCAGTGGTCTCTCTGTGGAAGCAGTAGTCTCTCTCTGTGGAAGCAGTGGTCTCTCTCTGTGGAAGCAGTGGTCTCTCTGTGGAAGCAGTGGTCTCTCTCTGTGGAAGCAGTGGTCTCTCTCTGTGGAAGCAGTGGTCTCTCTCTGTGGAAGCAGTGGTCTCTCTCTGTGGAAGCAGTGGTCTCTCTGTGGAAGCAGTGGTCTCTCTGTGGAAGCAGTAGTCTCTCTCTGTGGAAGCAGTGGTCTCTCAGTGGGAGCAGTGGTCTCTCTCTGTGGAGCAGTGGTCTCTCTCTGTGGAAGCAGTGGTCTCTCTCTGTGGAAGCAGTGGTCTCTCTCTGTGGAAGCAGTGGAAGCAGTGGTCTCTCTGTGGAAGCAGTGGTCTCTCTCTGTGGAAGCAGTGGTCTCTCTCTGTGGAAGCAGTAGTCTCTCTCTGTGGAAGCAGTGGTCTCTCTCTGTGGGAGCAGTGGTCTCTCTCTGTGGAAGCAGTGGTCTCTCTGTGGAAGCAGTGGTCTCTCTCTATGTAAGCAGTGGTCTCTCTCTGTGGGAGCAGTGGTCTCTCTGTGGAAGCAGTGGTCTCTCTCTATGTAAGCAGTGGTCTCTCTCTGTGGGAGCAGTGATCTCTCTTTGGAAGCAGTGGTCTCTCTCTGTGGAAGCAGTGGTCTCTCTGTGGAAGCAGTAGTCTCTCTCTGTGGGAACAGTGATCTCTCTGTGGAAGCAGTAGTCTCTCTCTGTGGAAGCAGTGGTCTCTCTGTGGAAGCAGTGATCTCTCTCTCTGTGGGAGCAGTGATCTCTCTGTGGAAGCAATGGTCTCTCTCTGTGGGAGCAGTGGTCTCTCTGTGGAAGCAGTAGTCTCTCTCTGTGGAGGCAGTGGTCTCTCTGTGGAAGCAGTGGTCTCTCTCTGTGGAAGCAGTAGTCTCTCTCTGTGGAAGCAGTGGTCTCTCTCTGTGGGAGCAGTGGTCTCTCTCTGTGGAAGCAGTGGTCTCTCTCTGTGGGAGCAGTGGTCTCTCTCTGTGGGAGCAGTGGTCTCTCTCTGTGGGAGCAGTGGTCTCTCTCTGTGGAAGCAGTGGTCTCTCTCTGTGGAAGCAGTGGTCTCTCTCTGTGGGAACAGTGGTCTCTCTCTGTGGAAGCAGTAGTCTCTCTGTGGAAGCAGTGGTCTCTCTCTGTGGAAGCAGTGGTCTCTCTCTGTGGAAGCAGTGGTCTCTCTCTGTGGAAGCAGTGGTCTCTCTCTGTGGAAGCAGTGGTCTCTCTCTGTGGAAGCAGTGGTCTCTCTGTGGAAGCAGTGGTCTCTCTCTGTGGAAGCAGTAGTCTCTCTCTGTGGGAGCAGTGGTCTCTCTCTGTGGGAGCAGTGGTCTCTCTCTGTGGAAGCAGTGGTCTCTCTCTCTGTGGAAGCAGTGGTCTCTCTCTGTGGGAGCAGTGGTCTCTCTCTGTGGAAGCAGTGGTCTCTCTCTCTGTGGAAGCAGTGGTCTCTCTCTGTGGGAGCAGTGGTCTCTCTCTGTGGAAGCAGTGGTCTCTCTCTGTGGAAGCAGTGGTCTCTCTCTGTGGAAGCAGTGGTCTCTCTCTGTGGAAGCAGTGGTCTCTCTGTGGAAGCAGTGGTCTCTCTCTGTGGAAGCAGTAGTCTCTCTCTGTGGAAGCAGTGGTCTCTCTGTGGAAGCAGTGGTCTCTCTCTGTGGGAGCAGTGGTCTCTCTCTGTGGAAGCAGTGGTCTCTCTGTGGAAGCAGTGGTCTCTCTCTATGTAAGCAGTGGTCTCTCTCTCTGTGGAAGCAGTGGTCTCTCTCTGTGGGAGCAGTGGTCTCTCTCTGTGGAAGCAGTGGTCTCTCTCTGTGGAAGCAGTGGTCTCTCTCTGTGGAAGCAGTGGTCTCTCTGTGGAAGCAGTGGTCTCTCTCTGTGGAAGCAGTGGTCTCTCTCTGTGGAAGCAGTAGTCTCTCTCTGTGGAAGCAGTGGTCTCTCTCTGTGGGAGCAGTGGTCTCTCTCTGTGGAAGCAGTGGTCTCTCTGTGGAAGCAGTGGTCTCTCTCTATGTAAGCAGTGGTCTCTCTCTGTGGGAGCAGTGGTCTCTCTGTGGAAGCAATGGTCTCTCTCTATGTAAGCAGTGGTCTCTCTCTGTGGGAGCAGTGATCTCTCTTTGGAAGCAGTGGTCTCTCTCTGTGGGAGCAGTGATCTCTCTGTGGGAACAGTGATCTCTCTGTGGAAGCAGTAGTCTCTCTCTGTGGAAGCAGTGGTCTCTCTGTGGAAGCAGTGATCTCTCTCTCTGTGGGAGCAGTGATCTCTCTGTGGAAGCAGTGGTCTCTCTCTGTGGGAGCAGTGGTCTCTCTGTGGAAGCAGTAGTCTCTCTCTGTGGAGGCAGTGGTCTCTCTGTGGAAGCAGTAGTCTCTCTCTGTGGAAGCAGTAGTCTCTCTCTGTGGAAGCAGTGGTCTCTCTCTGTGGGAGCAGTGGTCTCTCTCTGTGGAAGCAGTGGTCTCTCTCTGTGGAAGCAGTAGTCTCTCTCTGTGGGAGCAGTGGTCTCTCTCTGTGGGAGCAGTGGTCTCTCTCTGTGGAAGCAGTGGTCTCTCTCTCTGTGGAAGCAGTGGTCTCTCTCTGTGGGAACAGTGGTCTCTCTCTGTGGAAGCAGTAGTCTCTCTGTGGAAGCAGTGGTCTCTCTCTGTGGAAGCAGTGGTCTCTCTCTGTGGAAGCAGTGGTCTCTCTGTGGAAGCAGTGGTCTCTCTCTGTGGAAGCAGTAGTCTCTCTCTGTGGGAGCAGTGGTCTCTCTCTGTGGGAGCAGTGGTCTCTCTCTGTGGAAGCAGTGGTCTCTCTCTCTGTGGAAGCAGTGGTCTCTCTCTGTGGGAGCAGTGGTCTCTCTCTGTGGAAGCAGTGGTCTCTCTCTCTGTGGAAGCAGTGGTCTCTCTCTGTGGAAGCAGTGGTCTCTCTCTGTGGAAGCAGTGGTCTCTCTGTGGAAGCAGTGGTCTCTCTCTCTGTGGAAGCAGTAGTCTCTCTCTGTGGGAGCAGTGGTCTCTCTCTGTGGGAGCAGTGGTCTCTCTCTGTGGAAGCAGTGGTCTCTCTCTCTGTGGAAGCAGTGGTCTCTCTCTGTGGAAGCAGTGGTCTCTCTCTCTGTGGAAGCAGTAGTCTCTCTGTGGAAGCAGTGGTCTCTCTCTGTGGAAGCAGTGGTCTCTCTGTGGAAGCAGTGGTCTCTCTCTGTGGAAGCAGTGGTCTCTCTCTGTGGAAGCAGTGGTCTCTCTCTGTGGAAGCAGTGGTCTCTCTCTGTGGAAGCATTGGTCTCTCTGTGGAAGCAGTGGTCTCTCTGTGGAAGCAGTAGTCTCTCTCTGTGGAAGCAGTGGTCTCTCTGTGGGAGCAGTGGTCTCTCGCTGTGGAGCAGTGGTCTCTCTCTGTGGAAGCAGTGGTCTCTCTCTGTGGAAGCAGTGGAAGCAGTGGTCTCTCTGTGGAAGCAGTGGTCTCTCTCTGTGGAAGCAGTGGTCTCTCTCTGTGGAAGCAGTGGTCTCTCTCTGTGGAAGCAGTGGTCTCTCTCTGTGGGAGCAGTGGTCTCTCTCTGTGGAAGCAGTGGTCTCTCTGTGGAAGCAGTGGTCTCTCTCTATGTAAGCAGTGGTCTCTCTCTGTGGGAGCAGTGGTCTCTCTGTGGAAGCAGTGGTCTCTCTCTATGTAAGCAGTGGTCTCTCTCTGTGGGAGCAGTGATCTCTCTTTGGAAGCAGTGGTCTCTCTCTGTGGGAGCAGTGGTCTCTCTGTGGGAGCAGTAGTCTCTCTCTGTGGGAACAGTGATCTCTCTGTGGAAGCAGTAGTCTCTCTCTGTGGAAGCAGTGGTCTCTCTGTGGAAGCAGTGATCTCTCTCTCTGTGGGAGCAGTGATCTCTCTGTGGAAGCAGTGGTCTCTCTCTGTGGGAGCAGTGGTCTCTCTGTGGAAGCAGTAGTCTCTCTCTGTGGAGGCAGTGGTCTCTCTGTGGAAGCAGTAGTCTCTCTCTGTGGAAGCAGTAGTCTCTCTCTGTGGAAGCAGTGGTCTCTCTCTGTGGGAGCAGTGGTCTCTCTCTGTGGAAGCAGTGGTCTCTCTCTGTGGAAGCAGTGGTCTCTCTCTGTGGGAGCAGTGGTCTCTCTCTGTGGGAGCAGTGGTCTCTCTCTGTGGAAGCAGTGGTCTCTCTCTGTGGAAGCAGTGGTCTCTCTCTGTGGGAACAGTGGTCTCTCTCTGTGGAAGCAGTAGTCTCTCTGTGGAAGCAGTGGTCTCTCTCTGTGGAAGCAGTGGTCTCTCTCTGTGGAAGCAGTGGTCTCTCTCTGTGGGAACAGTGGTCTCTCTCTGTGGAAGCAGTAGTCTCTCTGTGGAAGCAGTGGTCTCTCTCTGTGGAAGCAGTGGTCTCTCTCTGTGGAAGCAGTGGTCTCTCTCTGTGGAAGCAGTGGTCTCTCTCTGTGGAAGCAGTGGTCTCTCTGTGGAAGCAGTGGTCTCTCTCTGTGGAAGCAGTAGTCTCTCTCTGTGGGAGCAGTGGTCTCTCTCTGTGGGAGCAGTGGTCTCTCTCTGTGGAAGCAGTGGTCTCTCTCTCTGTGGAAGCAGTGGTCTCTCTCTGTGGGAGCAGTGGTCTCTCTCTGTGGAAGCAGTGGTCTCTCTCTCTGTGGAAGCAGTGGTCTCTCTCTGTGGAAGCAGTGGTCTCTCTCTGTGGAAGCAGTGGTCTCTCTCTGTGGAAGCATTGGTCTCTCTGTGGAAGCAGTGGTCTCTCTGTGGAAGCAGTAGTCTCTCTCTGTGGAAGCAGTGGTCTCTCTGTGGGAGCAGTGGTCTCTCGCTGTGGAGCAGTGGTCTCTCTCTGTGGAAGCAGTGGTCTCTCTCTGTGGAAGCAGTGGAAGCAGTGGTCTCTCTGTGGAAGCAGTGGTCTCTCTCTGTGGAAGCAGTGGTCTCTCTCTGTGGAAGCAGTAGTCTCTCTCTGTGGAAGCAGTGGTCTCTCTCTGTGGGAGCAGTGGTCTCTCTCTGTGGAAGCAGTGGTCTCTCTGTGGAAGCAGTGGTCTCTCTCTATGTAAGCAGTGGTCTCTCTCTGTGGGAGCAGTGGTCTCTCTGTGGAAGCAGTGGTCTCTCTCTATGTAAGCAGTGGTCTCTCTCTGTGGGAGCAGTGATCTCTCTTTGGAAGCAGTGGTCTCTCTCTGTGGAAGCAGTGGTCTCTCTGTGGAAGCAGTAGTCTCTCTCTGTGGGAACAGTGATCTCTCTGTGGAAGCAGTAGTCTCTCTCTGTGGAAGCAGTGGTCTCTCTGTGGAAGCAGTGATCTCTCTCTCTGTGGGAGCAGTGATCTCTCTGTGGAAGCAATGGTCTCTCTCTGTGGGAGCAGTGGTCTCTCTGTGGAAGCAGTAGTCTCTCTCTGTGGAGGCAGTGGTCTCTCTGTGGAAGCAGTAGTCTCTCTCTGTGGAAGCAGTAGTCTCTCTCTGTGGAAGCAGTGGTCTCTCTCTGTGGGAGCAGTGGTCTCTCTCTGTGGAAGCAGTGGTCTCTCTCTGTGGGAGCAGTGGTCTCTCTCTGTGGGAGCAGTGGTCTCTCTCTGTGGGAGCAGTGGTCTCTCTCTGTGGAAGCAGTGGTCTCTCTCTGTGGAAGCAGTGGTCTCTCTCTGTGGGAGCAGTGGTCTCTCTCTGTGGAAGCAGTAGTCTCTCTGTGGAAGCAGTGGTCTCTCTCTGTGGAAGCAGTGGTCTCTCTCTGTGGAAGCAGTGGTCTCTCTCTGTGGGAACAGTGGTCTCTCTCTGTGGAAGCAGTAGTCTCTCTGTGGAAGCAGTGGTCTCTCTCTGTGGAAGCAGTGGTCTCTCTCTGTGGAAGCAGTGGTCTCTCTCTGTGGGAGCAGTGGTCTCTCTCTGTGGAAGCAGTGGTCTCTCTGTGGAAGCAGTGGTCTCTCTCTGTGGAAGCAGTGGTCTCTCTCTGTGGGAGCAGTGGTCTCTCTCTGTGGGAGCAGTGGTCTCTCTCTGTGGAAGCAGTGGTCTCTCTCTCTGTGGAAGCAGTGGTCTCTCTCTGTGGGAGCAGTGGTCTCTCTCTGTGGAAGCAGTGGTCTCTCTCTCTGTGGAAGCAGTGGTCTCTCTCTGTGGAAGCAGTGGTCTCTCTCTGTGGAAGCAGTGGTCTCTCTGTGGAAGCAGTGGTCTCTCTCTCTGTGGAAGCAGTAGTCTCTCTCTGTGGGAGCAGTGGTCTCTCTCTGTGGGAGCAGTGGTCTCTCTCTGTGGAAGCAGTGGTCTCTCTCTCTGTGGAAGCAGTGGTCTCTCTCTGTGGAAGCAGTGGTCTCTCTCTCTCTGTGGAAGCAGTAGTCTCTCTGTGGAAGCAGTGGTCTCTCTCTGTGGAAGCAGTGGTCTCTCTGTGGAAGCAGTGGTCTCTCTCTGTGGAAGCAGTGGTCTCTCTCTGTGGAAGCAGTGGTCTCTCTCTGTGGAAGCAGTGGTCTCTCTCTGTGGAAGCATTGGTCTCTCTGTGGAAGCAGTGGTCTCTCTGTGGAAGCAGTAGTCTCTCTCTGTGGAAGCAGTGGTCTCTCTGTGGGAGCAGTGGTCTCTCGCTGTGGAGCAGTGGTCTCTCTCTGTGGAAGCAGTGGTCTCTCTCTGTGGAAGCAGTGGAAGCAGTGGTCTCTCTGTGGAAGCAGTGGTCTCTCTCTGTGGAAGCAGTGGTCTCTCTCTGTGGAAGCAGTGGTCTCTCTCTGTGGAAGCAGTGGTCTCTCTCTGTGGGAGCAGTGGTCTCTCTCTGTGGAAGCAGTGGTCTCTCTGTGGAAGCAGTGGTCTCTCTCTATGTAAGCAGTGGTCTCTCTCTGTGGGAGCAGTGGTCTCTCTGTGGAAGCAATGGTCTCTCTCTATGTAAGCAGTGGTCTCTCTCTGTGGGAGCAGTGATCTCTCTTTGGAAGCAGTGGTCTCTCTCTGTGGAAGCAGTGGTCTCTCTGTGGAAGCAGTAGTCTCTCTCTGTGGGAACAGTGATCTCTCTGTGGAAGCAGTGGTCTCTCTCTGTGGAAGCAGTGGTCTCTCTGTGGAAGCAGTGATCTCTCTCTCTGTGGGAGCAGTGATCTCTCTGTGGAAGCAGTGGTCTCTCTCTGTGGGAGCAGTGGTCTCTCTGTGGAAGCAGTAGTCTCTCTCTGTGGAGGCAGTGGTCTCTCTGTGGAAGCAGTAGTCTCTCTCTGTGGAAGCAGTAGTCTCTCTCTGTGGAAGCAGTGGTCTCTCTCTGTGGGAGCAGTGGTCTCTCTCTGTGGAAGCAGTGGTCTCTCTCTGTGGGAGCAGTGGTCTCTCTCTGTGGGAGCAGTGGTCTCTCTCTGTGGGAGCGGTGGTCTCTCTCTGTGGAAGCAGTGGTCTCTCTCTGTGGAAGCAGTGGTCTCTCTCTGTGGGAACAGTGGTCTCTCTCTGTGGAAGCAGTAGTCTCTCTGTGGAAGCAGTGGTCTCTCTCTGTGGAAGCAGTGGTCTCTCTCTGTGGAAGCAGTAGTCTCTCTCTGTGGAAGCAGTGGTCTCTCTCTGTGGAAGCAGTGGTCTCTCTCTGTGGAAGCAGTGGTCTCTCTGTGGAAGCAGTGGTCTCTCTCTGTGGAAGCAGTAGTCTCTCTCTGTGGGAGCAGTGGTCTCTCTCTGTGGGAGCAGTGGTCTCTCTCTGTGGAAGCAGTGGTCTCTCTCTCTGTGGAAGCAGTGGTCTCTCTCTGTGGGAGCAGTGGTCTCTCTCTGTGGGAGCAGTGGTCTCTCTCTCTGTGGAAGCAGTGGTCTCTCTCTGTGGGAGCAGTGGTCTCTCTCTGTGGAAGCAGTGGTCTCTCTCTCTGTGGAAGCAGTGGTCTCTCTCTGTGGAAGCAGTGGTCTCTCTCTGTGGAAGCAGTGGTCTCTCTCTGTGGAAGCAGTGGTCTCTCTGTGGAAGCAGTGGTCTCTCTCTGTGGAAGCAGTAGTCTCTCTCTGTGGGAGCAGTGGTCTCTCTCTGTGGGAGCAGTGGTCTCTCTCTGTGGAAGCAGTGGTCTCTCTCTCTGTGGAAGCAGTGGTCTCTCTCTGTGGAAGCAGTGGTCTCTCTCTGTGGGAGCAGTGGTCTCTCTGTGGAAGCAGTGGTCTCTCTCTGTGGAGGCAGTGGTCTCTCTGTGGAAGCAGTAGTCTCTCACTGTGGAAGCAGTAGTCTCTCTCTGTGGAAGCAGTGGTCTCTCTCTGTGGGAGCAGTGGTCTCTCTCTGTGGAAGCAGTGGTCTCTCTCTGTGGGAGCAGTGGTCTCTCTCTGTGGGAGCAGTGGTCTCTCTCTGTGGAAGCAGTGGTCTCTCTCTCTGTGGAAGCAGTGGTCTCTCTCTGTGGGAGCAGTGGTCTCTCTCTGTGGAAGCAGTGGTCTCTCTCTCTGTGGAAGCAGTGGTCTCTCTCTGTGGAAGCAGTGGTCTCTCTCTGTGGAAGCAGTGGTCTCTCTGTGGAAGCAGTGGTCTCTCTCTGTGGAAGCAGTAGTCTCTCTCTGTGGAGGCAGTGGTCTCTCTGTGGAAGCAGTAGTCTCTCTCTGTGGAAGCAGTAGTCTCTCTCTGTGGAAGCAGTGGTCTCTCTCTGTGGGAGCAGTGGTCTCTCTCTGTGGAAGCAGTGGTCTCTCTCTGTGGGAGCAGTGGTCTCTCTCTGTGGGAGCAGTGGTCTCTCTCTGTGGGAGCAGTGGTCTCTCTCTGTGGAAGCAGTGGTCTCTCTCTGTGGAAGCAGTGGTCTCTCTCTGTGGGAACAGTGGTCTCTCTCTGTGGAAGCAGTAGTCTCTCTGTGGAAGCAGTGGTCTCTCTCTGTGGAAGCAGTGGTCTCTCTCTGTGGAAGCAGTGGTCTCTCTCTGTGGAAGCAGTGGTCTCTCTCTGTGGAAGCAGTGGTCTCTCTGTGGAAGCAGTGGTCTCTCTCTGTGGAAGCAGTAGTCTCTCTCTGTGGGAGCAGTGGTCTCTCTCTGTGGGAGCAGTGGTCTCTCTCTGTGGAAGCAGTGGTCTCTCTCTCTGTGGAAGCAGTGGTCTCTCTCTGTGGGAGCAGTGGTCTCTCCCTGTGGAAGCAGTGGTCTCTCTCTCTGTGGAAGCAGTGGTCTCTCTCTGTGGAAGCAGTGGTCTCTCTCTGTGGAAGCAGTGGTCTCTCTCTGTGGAAGCAGTGGTCTCTCTGTGGAAGCAGTGGTCTCTCTCTGTGGAAGCAGAAGTCTCTCTCTGTGGGAGCAGTGGTCTCTCTCTGTGGGAGCAGTGGTCTCTCTCTGTGGAAGCAGTGGTCTCTCTCTCTGTGGAAGCAGTGGTCTCTCTCTGTGGAAGCAGTGGTCTCTCTCTGTGGGAGCAGTGGTCTCTCTGTGGAAGCAGTGGTCTCTCTCTGTGGAGGCAGTGGTCTCTCTCTGTGGAAGCAGTAGTCTCTCTCTGTGGAAGCAGTAGTCTCTCTCTGTGGAAGCAGTGGTCTCTCTCTGTGGGAGCAGTGGTCTCTCTCTGTGGAAGCAGTGGTCTCTCTCTGTGGGAGCAGTGGTCTCTCTCTGTGGGAGCAGTGGTCTCTCTCTGTGGGAGCAGTGGTCTCTCTCTCTGTGGAAGCAGTGGTCTCTCTCTGTGGGAGCAGTGGTCTCTCTCTGTGGAAGCAGTGGTCTCTCTCTCTGTGGAAGCAGTGGTCTCTCTCTGTGGAAGCAGTGGTCTCTCTCTGTGGAAGCAGTGGTCTCTCTGTGGAAGCAGTGGTCTCTCTCTGTGGAAGCAGTAGTCTCTCTCTGTGGAAGCAGTGGTCTCTCTCTGTGGGAGCAGTGGTCTCTCTCTGTGGAAGCAGTGGTCTCTCTCTGTGGGAGCAGTGGTCTCTCTCTGTGGGAGCAGTGGTCTCTCTCTGTGGAAGCAGTGGTCTCTCTCTGTGGAAGCAGTGGTCTCTCTCTGTGGGAAGAGTGGTCTCTCTCTGTGGAAGCAGTAGTCTCTCTGTGGAAGCAGTGGTCTCTCTCTGTGGAAGCAGTGGTCTCTCTCTGTGGAAGCAGTGGTCTCTCTGTGGAAGCAGTAGTCTCTCTCTGTGGAAGCAGTGGTCTCTCTCTGTGGAAGCAGTGGTCTCTCTGTGGAAGCAGTGGTCTCTCTCTGTGGAAGCAGTGGTCTCTCTCTGTGGAAGCAGTGGTCTCTCTCTGTGGAAGCAGTGGTCTCTCTGTGGAAGCAGTGGTCTCTCTGTGGAAGCAGTAGTCTCTCTCTGTGGAAGCAGTGGTCTCTCAGTGGGAGCAGTGGTCTCTCGCTGTGGAGCAGTGGTCTCTCTCTGTGGAAGCAGTGGTCTCTCTCTGTGGAAGCAGTGGTCTCTCTCTGTGGAAGCAGTGGAAGCAGTGGTCTCTCTGTGGAAGCAGTGGTCTCCCTCTGTGGAAGCAGTGGTCTCTCTCTGTGGAAGCAGTAGTCTCTCTCTGTGGAAGCAGTGGTCTCTCTCTGTGGGAGCAGTGGTCTCTCTCTGTGGAAGCAGTGGTCTCTCTGTGGAAGCAGTGGTCTCTCTCTATGTAAGCAGTGGTCTCTCTCTGTGGGAGCAGTGGTCTCTCTGTGGAAGCAGTGGTCTCTCTCTATGTAAGCAGTGGTCTCTCTCTGTGGGAGCAGTGATCTCTCTTTGGAAGCAGTGGTCTCTCTCTGTGGAAGCAGTGGTCTCTCTGTGGAAGCAGTAGTCTCTCTCTGTGGGAACAGTGATCTCTCTGTGGAAGCAGTAGTCTCTCTCTGTGGAAGCAGTGGTCTCTCTGTGGAAGCAGTGATCTCTCTCTCTGTGGGAGCAGTGATCTCTCTGTGGAAGCAATGGTCTCTCTCTGTGGGAGCAGTGGTCTCTCTGTGGAAGCAGTAGTCTCTCTCTGTGGAGGCAGTGGTCTCTCTGTGGAAGCAGTAGTCTCTCTCTGTGGAAGCAGTAGTCTCTCTCTGTGGAAGCAGTGGTCTCTCTCTGTGGGAGCAGTGGTCTCTCTCTGTGGAAGCAGTGGTCTCTCTCTGTGGGAGCAGTGGTCTCTCTCTGTGGGAGCAGTGGTCTCTCTCTGTGGGAGCAGTGGTCTCTCTCTGTGGAAGCAGTGGTCTCTCTCTGTGGAAGCAGTGGTCTCTCTCTGTGGGAACATTGGTCTCTCTCTGTGGAAGCAGTAGTCTCTCTGTGGAAGCAGTGGTCTCTCTCTGTGGAAGCAGTGGTCTCTCTCTGTGGAAGCAGTGGTCTCTCTCTGTGGAAGCAGTGGTCTCTCTCTGTGGAAGCAGTGGTCTCTCTGTGGAAGCAGTGGTCTCTCTCTGTGGAAGCAGTGGTCTCTCTCTGTGGGAGCAGTGGTCTCTCTCTGTGGGAGCAGTGGTCTCTCTCTGTGGAAGCAGTGGTCTCTCTCTCTGTGGAAGCAGTGGTCTCTCTCTGTGGGAGCAGTGGTCTCTCTCTGTGGAAGCAGTGGTCTCTCTCTCGGTGGAAGCAGTGGTCTCTCTCTGTGGAAGCAGTGGTCTCTCTCTGTGGAAGCAGTGGTCTCTCTCTGTGGAAGCAGTGGTCTCTCTCTGTGGAAGCAGTGGTCTCTCTGTGGAAGCAGTGGTCTCTCTCTGTGGAAGCAGTAGTCTCTCTCTGTGGAAGCAGTGGTCTCTCTGTGGAAGCAGTGGTCTCTCTCTGTGGGAGCAGTGGTCTCTCTCTGTGGAAGCAGTGGTCTCTCTGTGGAAGCAGTGGTCTCTCTCTATGTAAGCAGTGGTCTCTCTCTCTGTGGAAGCAGTGGTCTCTCTCTGTGGGAGCAGTGGTCTCTCTCTGTGGAAGCAGTGGTCTCTCTCTGTGGAAGCAGTGGTCTCTCTCTGTGGAAGCAGTGGTCTCTCTCTGTGGAAGCAGTGGTCTCTCTGTGGAAGCAGTGGTCTCTCTCTGTGGAAGCAGTGGTCTCTCTCTGTGGAAGCAGTAGTCTCTCTCTGTGGAAGCAGTGGTCTCTCTCTGTGGGAGCAGTGGTCTCTCTCTGTGGAAGCAGTGGTCTCTCTGTGGAAGCAGTGGTCTCTCTCTATGTAAGCAGTGGTCTCTCTCTGTGGGAGCAGTGGTCTCTCTGTGGAAGCAATGGTCTCTCTCTATGTAAGCAGTGGTCTCTCTCTGTGGGAGCAGTGATCTCTCTTTGGAAGCAGTGGTCTCTCTCTGTGGGAGCAGTGATCTCTCTGTGGGAACAGTGATCTCTCTGTGGAAGCAGTAGTCTCTCTCTGTGGAAGCAGTGGTCTCTCTGTGGAAGCAGTGATCTCTCTCTCTGTGGGAGCAGTGATCTCTCTGTGGAAGCAGTGGTCTCTCTCTGTGGGAGCAGTGGTCTCTCTGTGGAAGCAGTAGTCTCTCTCTGTGGAGGCAGTGGTCTCTCTGTGGAAGCAGTAGTCTCTCTCTGTGGAAGCAGTGGTCTCTCTCTGTGGGAGCAGTGGTCTCTCTCTGTGGAAGCAGTGGTCTCTCTCTGTGGAAGCAGTAGTCTCTCTCTGTGGGAGCAGTGGTCTCTCTCTGTGGGAGCAGTGGTCTCTCTCTGTGGAAGCAGTGGTCTCTCTCTCTGTGGAAGCAGTGGTCTCTCTCTGTGGAAGCAGTGGTCTCTCTCTGTGGGAGCAGTGGTCTCTCTGTGGAAGCAGTAGTCTCTCTCTGTGGAGGCAGTGGTCTCTCTGTGGAAGCAGTAGTCTCTCTCTGTGGAAGCAGTAGTCTCTCTCTGTGGAAGCAGTGGTCTCTCTCTGTGGGAGCAGTGGTCTCTCTCTGTGGAAGCAGTGGTCTCTCTCTGTGGGAGCAGTGGTCTCTCTCTGTGGGAGCAGTGGTCTCTCTCTGTGGAAGCAGTGGTCTCTCTCTGTGGGAACAGTGGTCTCTCTCTGTGGAAGCAGTAGTCTCTCTGTGGAAGCAGTGGTCTCTCTCTGTGGAAGCAGTGGTCTCTCTCTGTGGAAGCAGTGGTCTCTCTCTGTGGAAGCAGTGGTCTCTCTCTGTGGAAGCAGTGGTCTCTCTGTGGAAGCAGTGGTCTCTCTCTGTGGAAGCAGTAGTCTCTCTCTGTGGGAGCAATGGTCTCTCTCTGTGGGAGCAGTGGTCTCTCTCTGTGGAAGCAGTGGTCTCTCTCTCTGTGGAAGCAGTGGTCTCTCTCTGTGGGAGCAGTGGTCTCTCTCTGTGGAAGCAGTGGTCTCTCTCTCTGTGGAAGCAGTGGTCTCTCTCTGTGGAAGCAGTGGTCTCTCTCTGTGGAAGCAGTGGTCTCTCTGTGGAAGCAGTGGTCTCTCTCTCTGTGGAAGCAGTAGTCTCTCTCTGTGGGAGCAGTGGTCTCTCTCTGTGGGAGCAGTGGTCTCTCTCTGTGGAAGCAGTGGTCTCTCTCTCTGTGGAAGCAGTGGTCTCTCTCTGTGGAAGCAGTGGTCTCTCTCTCTGTGGAAGCAGTAGTCTCTCTGTGGAAGCAGTGGTCTCTCTCTGTGGAAGCAGTGGTCTCTCTGTGGAAGCAGTGGTCTCTCTCTGTGGAAGCAGTGGTCTCTCTCTGTGGGAGCAGTGGTCTCTCTCTGTGGAAGCAGTGGTCTCTCTCTGTGGAAGCATTGGTCTCTCTGTGGAAGCAGTGGTCTCTCTGTGGAAGCAGTAGTCTCTCTCTGTGGAAGCAGTGGTCTCTCTGTGGGAGCAGTGGTCTCTCGCTGTGGAGCAGTGGTCTCTCTCTGTGGAAGCAGTGGTCTCTCTCTGTGGAAGCAGTGGAAGCAGTGGTCTCTCTGTGGAAGCAGTGGTCTCTCTCTGTGGAAGCAGTGGTCTCTCTCTGTGGAAGCAGTAGTCTCTCTCTGTGGAAGCAGTGGTCTCTCTCTGTGGGAGCAGTGGTCTCTCTCTGTGGAAGCAGTGGTCTCTCTGTGGAAGCAGTGGTCTCTCTCTATGTAAGCAGTGGTCTCTCTCTGTGGGAGCAGTGGTCTCTCTGTGGAAGCAGTGGTCTCTCTCTATGTAAGCAGTGGTCTCTCTCTGTGGGAGCAGTGATCTCTCTTTGGAAGCAGTGGTCTCTCTCTGTGGAAGCAGTGGTCTCTCTGTGGAAGCAGTAGTCTCTCTCTGTGGGAACAGTGATCTCTCTGTGGAAGCAGTAGTCTCTCTCTGTGGAAGCAGTGGTCTCTCTGTGGAAGCAGTGATCTCTCTCTCTGTGGGAGCAGTGATCTCTCTGTGGAAGCAATGGTCTCTCTCTGTGGGAGCAGTGGTCTCTCTGTGGAAGCAGTAGTCTCTCTCTGTGGAGGCAGTGGTCTCTCTGTGGAAGCAGTAGTCTCTCTCTGTGGAAGCAGTAGTCTCTCTCTGTGGAAGCAGTGGTCTCTCTCTGTGGGAGCAGTGGTCTCTCTCTGTGGAAGCAGTGGTCTCTCTCTGTGGGAGCAGTGGTCTCTCTCTGTGGGAGCAGTGGTCTCTCTCTGTGGGAGCAGTGGTCTCTCTCTGTGGAAGCAGTGGTCTCTCTCTGTGGAAGCAGTGGTCTCTCTCTGTGGAAGCAGTGGTCTCTCTCTGTGGGAACAGTGGTCTCTCTCTGTGGAAGCAGTAGTCTCTCTGTGGAAGCAGTGGTCTCTCTCTGTGGAAGCAGTGGTCTCTCTCTGTGGAAGCAGTGGTCTCTCTCTGTGGAAGCAGTGGTCTCTCTCTGTGGAAGCAGTGGTCTCTCTCTGTGGAAGCAGTGGTCTCTCTGTGGAAGCAGTGGTCTCTCTCTGTGGAAGCAGTAGTCTCTCTTTGTGGGAGCAGTGGTCTCTCTCTGTGGGAGCAGTGGTCTCTCTCTGTGGAAGCAGTGGTCTCTCTCTCTGTGGAAGCAGTGGTCTCTCTCTGTGGGAGCAGTGGTCTCTCTCTGTGGAAGCAGTGGTCTCTCTCTCTGTGGAAGCAGTGGTCTCTCTCTGTGGGAGCAGTGGTCTCTCTCTGTGGAAGCAGTGGTCTCTCTCTCTGTGGAAGCAGTGGTCTCTCTCTGTGGAAGCAGTGGTCTCTCTCTGTGGAAGCAGTGGTCTCTCTCTGTGGAAGCAGTGGTCTCTCTGTGGAAGCAGTGGTCTCTCTCTGTGGAAGCAGTAGTCTCTCTCTGTGGGAGCAGTGGTCTCTCTCTGTGGGAGCAGTGGTCTCTCTCTGTGGAAGCAGTGGTCTCTCTCTCTGTGGAAGCAGTGGTCTCTCTCTGTGGAAGCAGTGGTCTCTCTCTGTGGGAGCAGTGGTCTCTCTGTGGAAGCAGTGGTCTCTCTCTGTGGAGGCAGTGGTCTCTCTGTGGAAGCAGTAGTCTCTCACTGTGGAAGCAGTAGTCTCTCTCTGTGGAAGCAGTGGTCTCTCTCTGTGGGAGCAGTGGTCTCTCTCTGTGGAAGCAGTGGTCTCTCTCTGTGGGAGCAGTGGTCTCTCTCTGTGGGAGCAGTGGTCTCTCTCTGTGGAAGCAGTGGTCTCTCTCTCTGTGGAAGCAGTGGTCTCTCTCTGTGGGAGCAGTGGTCTCTCTCTGTGGAAGCAGTGGTCTCTCTCTCTGTGGAAGCAGTGGTCTCTCTCTGTGGAAGCAGTGGTCTCTCTCTGTGGAAGCAGTGGTCTCTCTGTGGAAGCAGTGGTCTCTCTCTGTGGAAGCAGTAGTCTCTCTCTGTGGAAGCAGTGGTCTCTCTCTGTGGGAGCAGTGGTCTCTCTCTGTGGAAGCAGTGGTCTCTCTCTGTGGGAGCAGTGGTCTCTCTCTGTGGGAGCAGTGGTCTCTCTCTGTGGGAGCAGTGGTCTCTCTCTGTGGAAGCAGTGGTCTCTCTCTGTGGAAGCAGTGGTCTCTCTCTGTGGGAAGAGTGGTCTCTCTCTGTGGAAGCAGTAGTCTCTCTGTGGAAGCAGTGGTCTCTCTCTGTGGAAGCAGTGGTCTCTCTCTGTGGAAGCAGTGGTCTCTCTCTGTGGAAGCAGTGGTCTCTCTCTGTGGAAGCAGTGGTCTCTCTGTGGAAGCAGTGGTCTCTCTGTGGAAGCAGTAGTCTCTCTCTGTGGAAGCAGTGGTCTCTCTCTGTGGAAGCAGTGGTCTCTCTGTGGAAGCAGTGGTCTCTCTCTGTGGAAGCAGTGGTCTCTCTCTGTGGAAGCAGTGGTCTCTCTCTGTGGAAGCAGTGGTCTCTCTCTGTGGAAGCAGTGGTCTCTCTGTGGAAGCAGTGGTCTCTCTGTGGAAGCAGTAGTCTCTCTCTGTGGAAGCAGTGGTCTCTCTGTGGGAGCAGTGGTCTCTCGCTGTGGAGCAGTGGTCTCTCTCTGTGGAAGCAGTGGTCTCTCTCTGTGGAAGCAGTGGTCTCTCTCTGTGGAAGCAGTGGAAGCAGTGGTCTCTCTGTGGAAGCAGTGGTCTTTCTCTGTGGAAGCAGTGGTCTCTCTCTGTGGAAGCAGTAGTCTCTCTCTGTGGAAGCAGTGGTCTCTCTCTGTGGGAGCAGTGGTCTCTCTCTGTGGAAGCAGTGGTCTCTCTGTGGAAGCAGTGGTCTCTCTCTATGTAAGCAGTGGTCTCTCTCTGTGGGAGCAGTGGTCTCTCTGTGGAAGCAGTGGTCTCTCTCTATGTAAGCAGTGGTCTCTCTCTGTGGGAGCAGTGGTCTCTCTGTGGAAGCAGTAGTCTCTCTCTGTGGGAACAGTGATCTCTCTGTGGAAGCAGTAGTCTCTCTCTGTGGAAGCAGTGGTCTCTCTGTGGAAGCAGTGATCTCTCTCTCTGTGGGAGCAGTGATCTCTCTGTGGAAGCAATGGTCTCTCTCTGTGGAAGCAGTAGTCTCTCTCTGTGGAGGCAGTGGTCTCTCTGTGGAAGCAGTAGTCTCTCTCTGTGGAAGCAGTAGTCTCTCTCTGTGGAAGCAGTGGTCTCTCTCTGTGGGAGCAGTGGTCTCTCTCTGTGGAAGCAGTGGTCTCTCTCTGTGGGAGCAGTGGTCTCTCTCTGTGGGAGCAGTGGTCTCTCTCTGTGGGAGCAGTGGTCTCTCTCTGTGGAAGCAGTGGTCTCTCTCTGTGGAAGCAGTGGTCTCTCTCTGTGGGAACAGTGGTCTCTCTCTGTGGAAGCAGTAGTCTCTCTGTGGAAGCAGTGGTCTCTCTCTGTGGAAGCAGTGGTCTCTCTCTGTGGAAGCAGTGGTCTCTCTCTGTGGAAGCAGTGGTCTCTCTGTGGAAGCAGTGGTCTCTCTCTGTGGAAGCAGTAGTCTCTCTCTGTGGGAGCAGTGGTCTCTCTCTGTGGGAGCAGTGGTCTCTCTCTGTGGAAGCAGTGGTCTCTCTCTCTGTGGAAGCAGTGGTCTCTCTCTGTGGGAGCAGTGGTCTCTCCCTGTGGAAGCAGTGGTCTCTCTCTCTGTGGAAGCAGTGGTCTCTCTCTGTGGAAGCAGTGGTCTCTCTCTGTGGAAGCAGTGGTCTCTCTCTGTGGAAGCAGTGGTCTCTCTGTGGAAGCAGTGGTCTCTCTCTGTGGAAGCAGTAGTCTCTCTCTGTGGGAGCAGTGGTCTCTCTCTGTGGGAGCAGTGGTCTCTCTCTGTGGAAGCAGTGGTCTCTCTCTCTGTGGAAGCAGTGGTCTCTCTCTGTGGAAGCAGTGGTCTCTCTCTGTGGGAGCAGTGGTCTCTCTGTGGAAGCAGTGGTCTCTCTCTGTGGAGGCAGTGGTCTCTCTGTGGAAGCAGTAGTCTCTCTCTGTGGAAGCAGTAGTCTCTCTCTGTGGAAGCAGTGGTCTCTCTCTGTGGGAGCAGTGGTCTCTCTCTGTGGAAGCAGTGGTCTCTCTCTGTGGGAGCAGTGGTCTCTCTCTGTGGGAGCAGTGGTCTCTCTCTGTGGGAGCAGTGGTCTCTCTCTCTGTGGAAGCAGTGGTCTCTCTCTGTGGGAGCAGTGGTCTCTCTCTGTGGAAGCAGTGGTCTCTCTCTCTGTGGAAGCAGTGGTCTCTCTCTGTGGAAGCAGTGGTCTCTCTGTGGAAGCAGTGGTCTCTCTCTGTGGAAGCAGTAGTCTCTCTCTGTGGAAGCAGTGGTCTCTCTCTGTGGGAGCAGTGGTCTCTCTCTGTGGAAGCAGTGGTCTCTCTCTGTGGGAGCAGTGGTCTCTCTCTGTGGGAGCAGTGGTCTCTCTCTGTGGAAGCAGTGGTCTCTCTCTGTGGAAGCAGTGGTCTCTCTCTGTGGGAAGAGTGGTCTCTCTCTGTGGAAGCAGTAGTCTCTCTGTGGAAGCAGTGGTCTCTCTCTGTGGAAGCAGTGGTCTCTCTCTGTGGAAGCAGTGGTCTCTCTCTGTGGAAGCAGTGGTCTCTCTCTGTGGAAGCAGTGGTCTCTCTGTGGAAGCAGTGGTCTCTCTGTGGAAGCAGTGGTCTCTCTCTGTGGAAGCAGTGGTCTCTCTGTGGAAGCAGTGGTCTCTCTCTGTGGAAGCAGTGGTCTCTCTCTGTGGAAGCAGTGGTCTCTCTCTGTGGAAGCAGTGGTCTCTCTGTGGAAGCAGTGGTCTCTCTGTGGAAGCAGTAGTCTCTCTCTGTGGAAGCAGTGGTCTCTCAGTGGGAGCAGTGGTCTCTCGCTGTGGAGCAGTGGTCTCTCTCTGTGGAAGCAGTGGTCTCTCTCTGTGGAAGCAGTGGTCTCTCTCTGTGGAAGCAGTGGAAGCAGTGGTCTCTCTGTGGAAGCAGTGGTCTCTCTCTGTGGAAGCAGTGGTCTCTCTCTGTGGAAGCAGTAGTCTCTCTCTGTGGAAGCAGTGGTCTCTCTCTGTGGGAGCAGTGGTCTCTCTCTGTGGAAGCAGTGGTCTCTCTGTGGAAGCAGTGGTCTCTCTCTATGTAAGCAGTGGTCTCTCTCTGTGGGAGCAGTGGTCTCTCTGTGGAAGCAGTGGTCTCTCTCTATGTAAGCAGTGGTCTCTCTCTGTGGGAGCAGTGATCTCTCTTTGGAAGCAGTGGTCTCTCTCTGTGGAAGCAGTGGTCTCTCTGTGGAAGCAGTAGTCTCTCTCTGTGGGAACAGTGATCTCTCTGTGGAAGCAGTAGTCTCTCTCTGTGGAAGCAGTGGTCTCTCTGTGGAAGCAGTGATCTCTCTCTCTGTGGGAGCAGTGATCTCTCTGTGGAAGCAGTGGTCTCTCTCTGTGGGAGCAGTGGTCTCTCTGTGGAAGCAGTAGTCTCTCTCTGTGGAGGCAGTGGTCTCTCTGTGGAAGCAGTAGTCTCTCTCTGTGGAAGCAGTAGTCTCTCTCTGTGGAAGCAGTGGTCTCTCTCTGTGGGAGCAGTGGTCTCTCTCTGTGGAAGCAGTGGTCTCTCTCTGTGGGAGCAGTGGTCTCTCTCTGTGGGAGCAGTGGTCTCTCTCTGTGGGAGCAGTGGTCTCTCTCTGTGGAAGCAGTGGTCTCTCTCTGTGGAAGCAGTGGTCTCTCTCTGTGGGAACAGTGGTCTCTCTCTGTGGAAGCAGTAGTCTCTCTGTGGAAGCAGTGGTCTCTCTCTGTGGAAGCAGTGGTCTCTCTCTGTGGAAGCAGTGGTCTCTCTCTGTGGGAGCAGTGGTCTCTCTCTGTGGAAGCAGTGGTCTCTCTGTGGAAGCAGTGGTCTCTCTCTGTGGAAGCAGTAGTCTCTCTCTGTGGGAGCAGTGGTCTCTCTCTGTGGGAGCAGTGGTCTCTCTCTGTGGAAGCAGTGGTCTCTCTCTCTGTGGAAGCAGTGGTCTCTCTCTGTGGGAGCAGTGGTCTCTCTCTGTGGAAGCAGTGGTCTCTCTCTCTGTGGAAGCAGTGGTCTCTCTCTGTGGGAGCAGTGGTCTCTCTCTGTGGAAGCAGTGGTCTCTCTCTGTGGAAGCAGTGGTCTCTCTCTGTGGAAGCAGTGGTCTCTCTCTGTGGAAGCAGTGGTCTCTCTGTGGAAGCAGTGGTCTCTCTCTGTGGAAGCAGTAGTCTCTCTCTGTGGAAGCAGTGGTCTCTCTGTGGAAGCAGTGGTCTCTCTCTGTGGGAGCAGTGGTCTCTCTCTGTGGAAGCAGTGGTCTCTCTGTGGAAGCAGTGGTCTCACTCTATGTAAGCAGTGGTCTCTCTCTCTGTGGAAGCAGTGGTCTCTCTCTGTGGGAGCAGTGGTCTCTCTCTGTGGAAGCAGTGGTCTCTCTCTGTGGAAGCAGTGGTCTCTCTCTGTGGAAGCAGTGGTCTCTCTCTGTGGAAGCAGTGGTCTCTCTGTGGAAGCAGTGGTCTCTCTCTATGTAAGCAGTGGTCTCTCTCTGTGGGAGCAGTGGTCTCTCTGTGGAAGCAATGGTCTCTCTCTATGTAAGCAGTGGTCTCTCTCTGTGGGAGCAGTGATCTCTCTTTGGAAGCAGTGATCTCTCTCTGTGGGAACAGTGATCTCTCTGTGGAAGCAGTAGTCTCTCTCTGTGGAAGCAGTGGTCTCTCTGTGGAAGCAGTGATCTCTCTCTCTGTGGGAGCAGTGATCTCTCTGTGGAAGCAGTGGTCTCTCTCTGTGGGAGCAGTGGTCTCTCTGTGGAAGCAGTAGTCTCTCTCTGTGGAGGCAGTGGTCTCTCTGTGGAAGCAGTAGTCTCTCTCTGTGGAAGCAGTAGTCTCTCTCTGTGGAAGCAGTGGTCTCTCTCTGTGGGAGCAGTGGTCTCTCTCTGTGGAAGCAGTGGTCTCTCTCTGTGGGAGCAGTGGTCTCTCTCTGTGGGAGCAGTGGTCTCTCTCTGTGGAAGCAGTGGTCTCTCTCTGTGGAAGCAGTGGTCTCTCTCTCTCTGTGGGAACAGTGGTCTCTCTCTGTGGAAGCAGTGGTCTCTCTCTGTGGAAGCAGTGGTCTCTCTCTGTGGGAGCAGTGGTCTCTCTCTGTGGAAGCAGTGGTCTCTCTCTGTGGAAGCAGTGGTCTCTCTCTGTGGAAGCAGTGGTCTCTCTGTGGAAGCAGTGGTCTCTCTCTGTGGAAGCAGTAGTCTCTCTCTGTGGGAGCAGTGGTCTCTCTCTGTGGAAGCAGTGGTCTCTCTCTCTGTGGAAGCAGTGGTCTCTCTCTGTGGAAGCAGTGGTCTCTCTCTCTGTGGAAGCAGTAGTCTCTCTGTGGAAGCAGTGGTCTCTCTCTGTGGAAGCAGTGGTCTCTCTGTGGAAGCAGTGGTCTCTCTGTGGAAGCAGTGGTCTCTCTCTCTGTGGAAGCAGTGGTCTCTCTCTGTGGGAGCAGTGGTCTCTCTCTGTGGAAGCAGTGGTCTCTCTCTCTGTGGAAGCAGTGGTCTCTCTCTGTGGAAGCAGTGGTCTCTCTCTGTGGAAGCAGTGGTCTCTCTCTGTGGAAGCAGTGGTCTCTCTGTGGAAGCAGTGGTCTCTCTCTGTGGAAGCAGTGGTCTCTCTCGGTGGAAGCAGTAGTCTCTCTCTGTGGAAGCAGTGGTCTCTCTCTGTGGGAGCAGTGGTCTCTCTCTGTGGAAGCAGTGGTCTCTCTGTGGAAGCAGTGGTCTCTCTCTATGTAAGCAGTGGTCTCTCTCTGTGGGAGCAGTGGTCTCTCTGTGGAAGCAATGGTCTCTCTCTATGTAAGCAGTGGTCTCTCTCTGTGGGAGCAGTGATCTCTCTTTGGAAGCAGTGATCTCTCTGTGGAAGCAGTAGTCTCTCTCTGTGGAAGCAGTGGTCTCTCTGTGGAAGCAGTGATCTCTCTCTCTGTGGGAGCAGTGATCTCTCTGTGGAAGCAGTGGTCTCTCTCTGTGGGAGCAGTGGTCTCTCTGTGGAAGCAGTAGTCTCTCTCTGTGGAGGCAGTGGTCTCTCTGTGGAAGCAGTAGTCTCTCTCTGTGGAAGCATTAGTCTCTCTCTGTGGAAGCAGTGGTCTCTCTCTGTGGGAGCAGTGGTCTCTCTCTGTGGAAGCAGTGGTCTCTCTCTGTGGGAGCAGTGGTCTCTCTCTGTGGGAGCAGTGGTCTCTCTCTGTGGGAGCAGTGGTCTCTCTCTGTGGAAGCAGTGGTCTCTCTCTGTGGAAGCAGTGGTCTCTCTCTCTCTGTGGGAACAGTGGTCTCTCTCTGTGGAAACAGTGGTCTCTCTCTGTGGAAGCAGTGGTCTCTCTCTGTGGGAGCAGTGGTCTCTCTCTGTGGAAGCAGTGGTCTCTCTCTGTGGAAGCAGTGGTCTCTCTCTGTGGAAGCAGTGGTCTCTCTCTGTGGAAGCAGTAGTCTCTCTCTGTGGGAGCAGTGGTCTCTCTCTGTGGGAGCAGTGGTCTCTCTCTGTGGAAGCAGTGGTCTCTCTCTCTGTGGAAGCAGTGGTCTCTCTCTGTGGAAGCAGTGGTCTCTCTCTCTGTGGAAGCAGTAGTCTCTCTGTGGAAGCAGTGGTCTCTCTGTGGAAGCAGTGGTCTCTCTGTGGAAGCAGTGGTCTCTCTCTCTCTGTGGAAGCAGTGGTCTCTCTCTGTGGAAGCAGTGGTCTCTCTCTCTGTGGAAGCAGTAGTCTCTCTGTGGAAGCAGTGGTCTCTCTCTGTGGAAGCAGTGGTCTCTCTGTGGAAGCAGTGGTCTCTCTGTGGAAGCAGTGGTCTCTCTCTGTGGAAGCAGAGGTCTCTCTCTCTGTGGAAGCAGTGGTCTCTCTCTGTGGGAACAGTGATCTCTCTCTGTGGGAGCAGTGGTCTCTCTCTGTGGAAGCAGTGGTCTCTCTGTGGGAGCAGTGATCTCTCTCTGTGGAAGCAGTGGTCTCTCTCTGTGGAAGCAGTGGTCTCTCTCTGTGGAAGCAGTGGTCTCTCTCTGTGGAAGCAGTGGTCTCTCTCTGTGGAAGCAGTGGTCTCTCTCTGTGGAAGCAGTGGTCTCTCTGTGGAAGCAGTGGTCTCTCTCTGTGGAAGCAGTAGTCTCTCTCTGTGGAAGCAGTGGTCTCTCTCTGTGGGAGCAGTGGTCTCTCTCTGTGGAAGCAGTGGTCTCTCTCTCTGTGGAAGCAGTGGTCTCTCTCTGTGGGAGCAGTGGTCTCTCTCTGTGGAAGCAGTGGTCTCTCTCTCTGTGGAAGCAGTGGTCTCTCTCTGTGGAAGCAGTGGTCTCTCTCTGTGGAAGCAGTGGTCTCTCTCTGTGGAAGCAGTGGTCTCTCTGTGGAAGCAGTGGTCTCTCTCTGTGGAAGCAGTAGTCTCTCTCTGTGGGAGCAGTGGTCTCTCTCTGTGGGAGCAGTGGTCTCTCTCTGTGGAAGCAGTGGTCTCTCTCTCTGTGGAAGCAGTGGTCTCTCTCTGTGGAAGCAGTGGTCTCTCTCTGTGGAAGCAGTGGTCTCTCTCTGTGGAAGCAGAAGTCTCTCTCTGTGGAAGCAGTAGTCTCTCTCTGTGGAAGCAGTGGTCTCTCTGTGGAAGCAGTGGTCTCTCTCTGTGGAAGCAGTGGTCTCTCTCTGTGGAAGCAGTGGTCTCTCTGTGGAAGCAGTGGTCTCTCTGTGGAAGCAGTAGTCTCTCTCTGTGGAAGCAGTGGTCTCTCTGTGGGAGCAGTGGTCTCTCGCTGTGGAGCAGTGGTCTCTCTCTGTGGAAGCAGTGGTCTCTCTCTGTGGAAGCAGTGGTCTCTCTCTGTGGAAGCAGTGGTCTCTCTGTGGAAGCAGTGGTCTCTCTCTGTGGAAGCAGTGGTCTCTCTCTGTGGGAGCAGTGGTCTCTCTCTGTGGAAGCAGTGGTCTCTCTGTGGAAGCAGTGGTCTCTCTCTATGTAAGCAGTGGTCTCTCTCTGTGGGAGCAGTGGTCTCTCTGTGGAAGCAATGGTCTCTCTCTATGTAAGCAGTGGTCTCTCTCTGTGGGAGCAGTGATCTCTCTGTGGGAACAGTGATCTCTCTGTGGAAGCAGTAGTCTCTCTCTGTGGAAGCAGTGGTCTCTCTGTGGAAGCAGTGATCTGTCTCTCTGTGGGAGCAGTGATCTCTCTGTGGAAGCAGTGGTCTCTCTGTGGAAGCAGTAGTCTCTCTCTGTGGAGGCAGTGGTCTCTCTGTGGAAGCAGTAGTCTCTCTCTGTGGAAGCAGTAGTCTCTCTCTGTGGAAGCAGTGGTCTCTCTCTGTGGGAGCAGTGGTCTCTCTCTGTGGAAGCAGTGGTCTCTCTCTGTGGAAGCAGTGGTCTCTCTCTCTCTGTGGGAACAGTGGTCTCTCTCTGTGGAAGCAGTGGTCTCTCTCTGTGGAAGCAGTGGTCTCTCTCTGTGGGAGCAGTGGTCTCTCTCTGTGGAAGCAGTGGTCTCTCTCTGTGGAAGCAGTGGTCTCTCTCTGTGGAAGCAGTGGTCTCTCTGTGGAAGCAGTGGTCTCTCTCTGTGGAAGCAGTAGTCTCTCTCTGTGGGAGCAGTGGTCTCTCTCTGTGGGAGCAGTGGTCTCTCTCTGTGGAAGCAGTGGTCTCTCTCTGTGGAAGCAGTAGTCTCTCTCTGTGGAAGCAGTGGTCTCTCTGTGGGAACAGTAGTCTCTCTCTGTGGGAACAGTAGTCTCTCTCTGTGGAAGCAGTGGTCTCTCTCTGTGGAAGCAGTGGTCTCTCTCTGTGGAAGCAGTAGTCTCTCTCTGTGGAAGCAGTGGTCTCTCTGTGGGAACAGTAGTCTCTCTCTGTGGGAACAGTAGTCTCTCTCTGTGGAAGCAGTGGTCTCTCTCTGTGGAAGCAGTGGTCTCTCTCTGTGGAAGCAGTAGTCTCTCTCTGTGGAAGCAGTGGTCTCTCTGTGGGAGCAGTAGTCTCTCTCTGTGGGAGCAGTGGTCTCTCTCTGTGGAAGCAGTGGTCTCTCTCTGTGGAAGCAGTAGTCTCTCTCTGTGGAAGCAGTGGTCTCTCTGTGGAAGCAGTAGTCTCTCTCTGTGGGAGCAGTGGTCTCTCTCTCTGTGGAAGCAGTGGTCTCTCTCTGTGGGAGCAGTAGTCTCTCTCTGTGGAAGCAGTGGTCTCTCTGTGGGAACAGTAGTCTCTCTCTGTGGGAACAGTAGTCTCTCTCTGTGGAAGCAGTGGTCTCTCTCTGTGGAAGCAGTGGTCTCTCTCTGTGGAAGCAGTAGTCTCTCTCTGTGGAAGCAGTGGTCTCTCTGTGGGAACAGTAGTCTCTCTCTGTGGGAACAGTAGTCTCTCTCTGTGGAAGCAGTGGTCTCTCTCTGTGGAAGCAGTGGTCTCTCTCTGTGGAAGCAGTAGTCTCTCTCTGTGGAAGCAGTGGTCTCTCTGTGGGAGCAGTAGTCTCTCTCTGTGGGAGCAGTGGTCTCTCTCTGTGGAAGCAGTGGTCTCTCTCTGTGGAAGCAGTAGTCTCTCTCTGTGGAAGCAGTGGTCTCTCTGTGGAAGCAGTAGTCTCTCTCTGTGGGAGCAGTGGTCTCTCTCTCTGTGGAAGCAGTGGTCTCTCTCTCTGTGGGAGCAGTGGTCTCTCTGTGGGAACAGTCGTCTCTCTCTGTGGGAACAGTGGTCTCTCTCTGTGGGAGCAGTGGTCTCTCTGTGGAAGCAGTGGTCTCTCTGTGGAAGCAGTGGTCTCTCTCTGTGGAAGCAGTGGTCTCTCTCTGTGGGAGCAGTGGTCTCTCTCTGTGGGAACAGTGGTCTCTCTCTGTGGGAGCAGTAGTCTCTCTCTGTGGGAGCAGTGGTCTCTCTCTGTGGAAGCAGTGATCTCTCTCTGTGGGAGCAGTGGTCTCTCTCTCTGTGGAAGCAGTGGTCTCTCTCTGTGGAAGCAGTGGTCTCTCTCTGTGGAAGCAGTGGTCTTTCTCTGTGGAAGCAGTGGTCTCTCTCTGTGGAAGCAGTGGTCTTTCTCTGTGGAAGCAGTGGTCTCTTTCTGTGACAGCCATACCTTCCACGATTCCATGTACAAGGCCCTGACTCAGCAAATACCATCCCTGACCTGCTGTGACTCCACCACACTATTTCCGGACTGGAATGACATTCCACGCCCACTTCAGGGACTCAATAGAGAAACAGAAAGTAAAATGATTAGGAGCATGCCGTTTACGTAATGATAATTTGACTCCAACTGTCCCTATTGTACCCCCCCTTACAGATCTGGAGAGGGATTTGTGATCTTTATAACCTCCATCCAACTATTATTTTAAAATATAATAAAAATGAATGGGAAAGGGTATACAATGCTGGGACTTGTAGTTCCTCAGTGGCACTTACACTCACATAATGTATATAGGATTGCAGTCAATAGGATTTTACGTTGTATTTCTCACCTACACCCCACTGGGCTGTCAGCACCATGTCCAGTAATATGAGGGGGCCAGGGGGCGGACTGACCATTCGGGCACTGCCCGAGGTCCCCATGCCACTAGGAAGCCCATAAGGGTTGCCAGTCTCAGGAAAACCAGGGATAGGATGTAAAAATCTGTGTTTTTTTACATCTGTCCCTGAAATGTCATGAAAATATCAAGATTATAGCTGCCCCACCTCTCCAGTACCTTCTCAATGTGTTTCTGTGTGTGTACTGTGTGTCTGTATTCTGTGTGTGTATACTGTGTATGTATACTGTATGTGAGTATCAGTGGCGGTCTGTCCATAGGGGGCGCCCAGGCGTCGCCCCCCCCTCCTGTAGTCACCAAAAAAAAAAACGGCCCCTTTAATAAAAAAAAAAAAGAAAAATGTCCTTTAACCACTTAAGCCCCGGACCTTTAGGCAGCTAAATGCCCAAGCCAGGTTTTGCGATTCGGCACTGCGTCGCTTTAACAGACAATTGCGCGGTCGTGCGACGTGGCTCCCAAACAAAATTGGCGTCCTTTTTTCCCCACAAATAGAGCTGTCTTTTGGTGGTATTTGATCACCTCGGCGTATTTTATTTTTTGCGCTATAAACAAAAATAGAGCTACAATTTCGAAAAAAATGCAATATTTTTTACTTTTTGCTATAATAAATATCCCCCAAAAACATATATAAAATCGTTTTTTCCTCAGTTTAGGCCGATACGTATTCTTCTACATATTTTTGGTAAAAAAAAACGCAATAATCGTTTAATCGGTTGGTTTGCGCAAAATTTATAGCGTTTACAAAATAGGGGATATTTTTATTGCATTTTTATAAAAAAAATTTTTTTTTTACTACTAATGGTCGGCGTGAGCGTAACTTGCGTCCAGCTCTTTTCTGAATCGACTTACGCAAACGACGTAAAAATTCAAAACTCGGCGCGGGAACGACGGCCATACTTAACATAGGATACCCCTCACATAGCAGGGGTAACTATACGCCGGAAAAAGCCGAACGCAAGCGACGTAAAAAAAAAAGCGACGGGCGGGGGTTCGTTTCTGAATCGGCGGAAATCCTCATTTGCATATTCGTTGCGTGTTAAAAAACGAAACGCCACCTAGCGGCCGGCCTGGAATTGCAGCGTAAGATCCGACGGTGTAAGTCACTTACACCTGTCGGATCTTAGGGAGATCTATGAGGAACCTGATTCTATGAATCAGGCGCATAGATCCGACCGACGGAACTCAGAGATACGACGGCGTATCAGGAGATACACTGTCGTATCTCTATCTGAATCCGGGCCACTGGGTCTAGGTGGAGGTTGGCCAGGAAACATTGCATAGCTAGGATTGCCTTTGGTGCTAGATGAGATATTTGATTGACAGGTTGGCAAGAGGTTCTGCAGCAGTGCTGGGAATGAGACATATTGAAGACGGCCTCTGGTGATGTAGAACAGTAAGTTGTATAGAGTTATTTGATTGACACGTCTAGTTGGCAAGATGTTCCGCAGCAGCTCTGTTATAACACTGAGTCTATGGTGGACTGTGGTTGGAAAACACATAGAATACCTGGGATTCCCTACAGAGCACTAGGTGAGCTGATTGATTGACAGGTCTGTGCTGCAAGAGATACTGCAGCAGTTCTGGCAATGAGATATATTGAGGATTGGAGTGCAATGGGAAGTGTGATATATTTGTGATATATTTGGCACAGTATAGGGTATGGGTGGTAGGGTGCCCACGTGTCCCGGATTGCCCGGGACTGTCCTGCAATTGACATGTCTGTCCCGGGTATTTTCATTCCGGGACAATACAATGTCCCGGAATAAAACAGAGGACACAGCCACTCCCCTACTAACTAATAACTACATTTCCCGAACTGGTTGCTGCCTGGCGTCTTGCAACCAGTGACAATTTACTCTCAGACAGTGAGGCCGGGAGCGAGGCCTGCGCCTAGTGCAGCACTGCTGTCCCCACCCACCTCGGCACCTCCTCCGGCACCCAGCGTCAAGCAGCAGGGACTGGTGTGATCTTCACTCTCCAGATAGCGACGCCACTCCTTTCCTTCTACGCACGTGGCTCATGCAGAGGGAGTGACAGCAGCACTGCATCTGGTGGCAGGCTATGGGTGGCAAGCGGCACTGCATCTGGTGGCAGGCTATGGGTGGCAAGCGGCACTGCATCTGGTGGCAGGCTATGGGTGGCAAGCGGCACTGCATCTGGTGGCAAGTGGCACATTCACCTGACAAATAACCCGCCGCCAAATTCCCCATCAACCCCGAGACTACATTCCCCCCCCCGCCCCCCTGATCTTTTTTTTGGGAAGGTGAGAGAGGGGTGTGTCCCTGAATGGCAGTTTGGAAATGTGGTCACCCTAATGGGTGGGATAGTGTACATACTGGAACCAGTTATAAAGAGTCTGGGAGCCTTGGGCAGACTTGGTCTGGAGAGGTCAAGCACCTAATCCAGCAATGCACAGTAGGTGCAATATAGAGACTATGGGCCAGATATGTTACGCCGCCGTAACTTAGGGCGCAAGTTCCGTATTCAGAAAGAACTTGCGCCTTAAGTGACGGCGGCGTAGTGTATGTGGTCCGGCGTAAGCCCGCCTAATTCAAATGTGGATGATGTGGGCGTGTTTTATTCAAATTACTTATGACCCCACGTATTTGACGTTTTTTTACGAATGACCGTTCACCGTCCGTGAAAGAATCCCAGTGCGCATGCCCGCAAATCGTCAATGCTTTAGACGTGAACGTAACTTACGTACAGCCCTATTCGCGAACGACTTACGCAAACGACGGAAAATTCAACGCTGACCCGACCTCCACACTTAACATAGGATACGTCTCATATAGCAGGGGTAACTTTATGCCGGAAAAAGCCTGACGTAAAAAAATGCGCCGGGCGGACGTACGTTTCTGAATCGGCGTATCTTCTGAATTAGCACATTCCTCGCGTAAATCGACGGAAGCGCCACCTAGCGGCCAGCGTAAATATGCAACTAAGATACGACGGCGTAAGAGACTTACGCCAGTCGGATCTTAGCCTAATTTTGACGTATCTTGCTTTCTGAATACAGAAAGAAGATACGCCGGCGCAGCTTTGAATTTACGTGGCGTATCAATAGATACGCCAACGTAAATTCTTTCTGAATCTAGCCCTATAGGTACAGTGGCATTGGGTACATAATCCAGCAGTGCACAGAACAATGATTTTGGGGCCAGGTGGGTGATCTATAATTTACAGTGACATCATAGGACCTATAGGTGCACAGAAATGCACAGTAGGTGCAATAAAGCTATACAGTGCCTTGAAAAAGTATTCATACCCCTTGAAATGTCCCACATCTTCTCATGTTACAACCAAAAACGTAAATGTCTTTTATTGTTTGTTTATGTAATGGACCAACACAAAGTGTCACATAATTGTGAAGTGGAAGGAAAATGATAAATGGTTTGCAACGTGTTTTACAAATAAATATGTGAAAAGTGTGGGGGGTACATTTGTATTCAGCCCTCTTTACTCTGATACCCCTAACTAAAATCTTGTGGGACCAATTGCCTTCAGAAGTCACCATGATGGGGTAAGTGCCGGTCAGACAGCGGGAGTTGGGGTGTGTCAGTGGTTGCATTTGCTGGGCACAGTGGCTGCATTTAATGGCACAGTGAGGCGGCATTTGATGTTTTTGTTTCAGTATTTTTCAGAATTTTTCATTTATTTTGCGCCCCCCGCCAAAACATTTTGAGCACCAGCCGACACCTGGTGTGTATACTGTATGGCCCAGATTCTCAAAGGGCTTACGACGGCGCAACGCCATTTGCGCCGTCGTAAGTCCTAATCTGGGCCGTCGTATCTATGCGACTGATTCTTAGAATCAGTTACGCATAGATATCCATTAGATCTGACAGGCGTAAGGCTCTTACGCTGTCAGATCTTAAATGCAATTTTTTTCCCGCCGCTAGGTGTTGCCTCGTCGTTTTCCCCGTCGTCTATGCAAATTAGCTATTACGCGAGATTCCCGAACGTACGCGCGGTCGACGCAGTGAATTTACGACGTTTCCGTAAGCGTAAACTTACCCCTGCTATATGAGGGATACGTTTACGAAGGTCCGTCGTTTAGCCATGTTAAGTATGGCCTCGGGACAGCTTTGTCTTTTTCCGTCGGTTACGTCGTTTTACTAAGTCGTTCGCGTATACGACTTTCCGTCAATGACGCTCTCGTCGGCGTCATTGACGTTTTACGTCGTGAGCTATTTTTCCGCCCGGCGCATGCGCAGTTCGAATGGCGCGGGGGCGCGCTTAATTTGAATACAAGCTGCCCCCTTTGAATTACGCGGCCATACGCCGGGCCATTTACACCACGCCACCGCAAATTACGGAGCAAGTGCTTGGGGAATACGGCACTTGCTCCAGTAATTTGCGGTGGCGTGGTGTAAATGGCTTACACTACCCTGCTGCCGATTCTATGAGAATCTGGCCCAAAGTGTGTATACTGTGTGGGCCCACAATCTATTGCCTGGGGGCCCCATAATCTCCCATTGCCTGGGGGCCCCATGAGTTTTCAGTCCGCCCCTGGACTGGTCATTATTGGGGTTATTGGGGTGCGGGAGGAGGAGAGCTGTGATACTTTATATACAAAGTGTATCCGGAAAAACATGCGTACGGACCGAAATATGTCTAAATGTGCATAAACACGTGTGTATGGGCGTAAATGTACAGTATTCAAAATAATGAATTAATACAAAGGGCGGTAGAATGCATTTATGCTCAAGCACCATGCGTACAGAACTGTGCATACATAATGTGACAGTCAGCCTAGGTTCACACTGCTGCGAATTCAAAATCGCAGTAAAATGAGCGATTTTACCGCGTTTTTGCGGCTGCGATTTTGCCACGATTTCGGCCGCAATTTAATGTAAATCGCAGCCCCAAATCGCAAAAAGTAGTACAGGAACTACTTTTTGAAATCGCAGATGCGGCGTCGCACTGATTAGGACAGTGCCATTGCCGACAATTGCCGCCGATTTGAGATGCGATTTGACATGTCAAATCGCATCTCAAATCGTTACAAATCGTACCCAGTGTGAACCAGGGCTCAAGGAGATTTTTCTGCCAAATAATTTTTTTCATAAGTCCGTGTACATGAGACAAACATCCAAAAACTTTCCAACGTTGTAGGATATCTAGATACATTGTAACGTTGCATGAAAATTACCGTATATACTCGAGTATAAGCCGAGTTTTTCAGCACATTTTTTAGGGCTGAAAATACCCCCCTCGGCTTATACCCGAGACAGTGTACCTCGGTGTCCATTTTTTAAAACTCGCGGCTTCCTCCTGGTCCCGTTCCGTGATAGGCGTTTGACACTGTGTTCAGTGTTCCGCCTATCACAGATGTTCTTTCATCCTCGGACTCAGTTTCCCAGCAGACACTGTGTTCAATGTTCCGCCTATCACGGACCTTCTCATGTCCAAAGATGAAAGAACGTCCGTGATTGGAGGAACACTGAACACAGTGGGCCAGATTCAGATAGGAGATACGACGGCGTATCTCCTGATACGCCGTCATATCTCTGAGTTCTGCCGGTCGTATCTATGCGACTGGTTCATAGAATCAGGTTACGCATAGATATCCCTAAGATCCGCCAGGTGTAAGTTACACCGTCGGATCTTAGGCTGCAATCTCACGCTGGCCCCTAGGTGGCGCTTCCGTTTGAATACGCGAGGAATATGCAAATGAGGATTTTCCGCCGATTCAGAAACGAATGACCGCCCGGCGCATTTTTTTTACGTCGTTTGCGTTCGGCTTTTTCAGGCGTATAGTTACCCCTGCTATATGAGGGGTAGCTAATGTTAAGTATGGCCGTCGTTCCCGCGCCGAGTTTTGAATTTTTTACGTCGTTTGCGTAAGTCGTTCGCGAATATTGATGGACGTAATTTACGTTCATGTCGAAACCAATGACATCCTTGTGACGTCATTTAGAGCAATGCACGTTGGGAAATTTTACGGACGGCGCATGCGCCGTTCAACTAAAACGTCAAAAACGCGGGGTCAACATAAATTTAAATAAAACACATCCCCATTTGAATTACGCGGCCTTACGCCGCAACACATACGCTACGCCGCTCTAACTAAGGGCGCAAGTTCTTTGTGAATAAAGAACTTGCGCCCAAAGTTAGAGCGGCGTAACGTGTCGGAGAGACGTTACGCGGGCTGGACAGATACGCCAATGTATCTGAATCTGACCCACTGTGTTCAATGTTCCGCCTATCACGGACCTTCTCATGTCCAAAGATGAAAGAATGTCCGTGATTGGTGGAACACTGAGCACAGTGTCTGCTGGGAAACTGAGTCCGAGGATGAAAGAACGTCCGTGATAGGCGGAACACTGAGCACAGTGTCAAATGCCTATCACGGAACGGGACGGGACCAGGAGGAAGCCGCGAGTTTTAAAAAATGGACGCCCGCAGTGCAGCCCGTCAAGAATTTCAGGTATGCTGCAATGTGCACAGTGAGGTTGTAATGGGCACAGTGAGGTAATGGGCACAGTGAGGTAATGGGCACAGTGAGTTAATGGGCACAGTGAGGTTGTAATGGGCACAGTGAGGCATGCAAATGGGCACAGTGAGGTTGGGCACAGTGAGGCGTGCAAATGGGCACAGTGAAGCTGTAAATGGGCATTGTTGACCCTCTTTTCCACTTACAGTAGCTGCTGCATTCTCACCCTAGGCTTATACTCGAGTCAATACATTTTCCCAGTTTTTTTGTGGTAAAATTAGGTGCCTCGGCTTATATTCGGGTCGGCTTATACTCGAGTATGTACGGTACTTAACAAGAAAGAAAAACTGCGCTGACTCAAAATTAAGTAAAGGATGCTAAAGGCAGCAGCTTAAGTGGGATAAGCACAAAACAACAATAAATAGAAAGAAGCTGCTCTGAAATTTTAAACTAAGGGCCAGATTCTCGTAGAATCGCCCATCTTTAGGCGGGCGTAGCGCATCTCAGATACACTACGCCGCCGTAACTTAGAGCGGCATGTCCCGTATTCTCAAAGAACTTGCGCTTTAAGTTACGCCGGCGTAGTGTAACTGGGCCGGCGTAAGCCCGTCTAATTCAAATGTGGAAGTGGTGGACGTGTTTTATGGAAATTTATCGTGACCCCGCGTAATTTACGCTTTTTTCAAACGGCGCATGCGCACGCATGCTCAGTATCACGTAGAATTTTCTAATTAAATTGCGCCCGCTCAATGCCTAGTCGACGTGAACGTAACTTACGTCCAGCCCCATTCACGGACGACTTACGCAAACGATGTAAAACGTGAAAAATTTGACGCTGTTCCGACGTCCATACCTAACAGGTAGAGAGCAGGGGTAACTTTACGCCCAAAAAAGCCTAACGTAAACGACGTAAACAAATGCGCCGGCCGCACGTACGTTTTGAGAATCGGCGTATCTAGCTCATTACCATATTTGACGCGTAAATCGACGCGCCCAGCGTAAATATGCAACTTAGATACGACGGCGTAAGAGACTTACGCCAGTCGGATCTAATACAAATCTATGCGTAACTGATTCTAAGAATCAGGCGCATAGATACGACGCCTCAAACTCAGAGTTACGACGGCGTATCTGGAGATACGCCGGCGTAACTCATACGAGAATCTGGCCCTAAGTTAATTAACAAGCACAAGAGGATAAATGCAGTGGGGTAGATTCAGGTAGCAATTACGCCTGCGTATCCATAGATACGCAGCGTAATTGCTAAGTAGCGCCGGCGTATCAACTTTCTGTATTCAGAGAGCTTGATATGCCGACTGTAGCCTAAGATACGACGGCATAAGGCTCTTATGCCGTCGTATCTTAGGGTGCAATCTGACGCTGGCCGCTAGGTGGCGTTCCCGTATTGGTCAGCGTAGAATATGCAAATTGCATACTCACGCCGATTCACAAACGTACGCGCGCCCGGCGTTCGAGTTTTACGTCGTTTGCGTACGTCGCTTCCGTCGTAAGGCTACTCCTGCTATTAAGAGGCGCAGCCAATGGTAAGTATGGACGTCGTTCCCGCGTCGCGATTTTCAAAATTTGCGTTGTTTGTGTAAGTGGATCGTGAATGGCGCTGGACGCCATTTACGTTCACGTCGAAGCAAATGACGTCCTTGCGATGTCATTTACCACAATGCACGTCGGGAAATTTTCCCGACGGAGCATGCGCAGTACGTTCGGTGCGGGAACGCGTCTAATTTAAATGATCCGCGCCCCCTACGGGATCATTTAAATTACGCGCGCTTACGCCGGTCCATTTTACGAAACGCTGCCGCAAATTACAGAGCAAATGCTTCGTGAATGAAGCGTAGCTCCAGTAATTTACGGAGGCGTAGCGTAAAAACGATACCCTGCGCCGCCATATAAGTGCGCGCCCCTACCTGAATCTACCCCACTGGGTATACTCCTATCAGAGCAAAAAACAACAGTTCATTTCATATGCTGGTCAGCGGATTGGGAAGAGGCAGATTAGGAAGATCCGCATTGCAACCGGCATTTCTGGTGAGTAAAACATTATTTTTTTTCTATTTTTTTTTTCTGTTTTTTGCAAGTTTTTGGTGTATTTTTTTATTTTTTTAGGGTGGACCTCCACATATATCCGTTTTTGTTTATAGTGAAAAAATAAAAACCGCAGAGGTGATAAAAAAAAAAGAAATCTCTATTTGTGGGAAAAAAAGGATGCCAATTTTGTTTGGGTACAACATCGCACGACCGCGCAATTGTCAGTTAAAGCGATGCAGTGCCGTATCGCAAAAAATGGTCCATTATTAAGGGGGGGGGGGGAAGGGGGGGGAGAATAAATTCTTCTGGGGCTGAAGTGGTTAAACTTAATATACTGAGTGCCATAAACATTTGTGATAAATTAGAGGACCACATGTGGCAAAGGGGGCATTTTTTGTTGCCCCTCCACCTGTATGTCCATTTGTGCATCTCCTCACACAAGGGGAACGACCTGAATGAGGGAATATTGATATTTTCTGTGTTTTTGTTTTCTGGTATCTTACTTTTGCATTACTATTTATATCTTTTCTTTCATTTTAGATTATACAGCGACAACCTTGCTTGACCCTCGCTCTGATGAAGAGGCTCTACCCTATGTAAGCCTCGAAACGTTGGCACGTCTGTCTTTACTGCAATAGACAGCTTTCCTAGGGGGTGTTTTCTATACACATTTTTTTGTCGCTATTATATATTGTTTTTTATGTTTTGTTATTATCCTTGTAATTTTTGATGTTTAAAGTTGTTTGACCTCTGTATGCCCGGATTTGCTTGCCCCTTTTCTTGGTCATATTGGATGCTTTTACTACATTTTGTAAACTTTGGCCTTGATGTGTTGTTCACCTTAACAACGCTGAATAAAATTTGATACTTTGTGACAATATCATTGTTTACCAATCAATTTTTCACTTTATTTACAACCAGTCTCCCAATCTAAAAGTCCCACCGAGGAAACACAACCCCAATTTTGGGGTACACATACATGTGGTTCCGATGACATGAATTTCCTCCAATTTTAAGGGCTCTTTCACACGGGAGGCCTGTTCAGGTCCGCCTGACAGTTTTTTTTTTGCGGACCTGAACGGGTGCTCCGTGCTCCTCTATCGAGCCGCGGATGTCGGCGGTGACATGCCCGCTGACATCCGACCCGCTCCGATCTGCCAAAGTGTGACGGAGGAAAAACCTACTTTTCCATCCGTCTGGCGGATCGGATCGGGTGAACACTGACAGGCGGTCCGTGTTCATCCGATCCCCCCCATAGGGGAGAGCGGAGAAAGGACCGGGCGGTCCCTGCACAGTGTGCGGGGACCGCCCTGTCATCCGCCGGCTCAGCGGGGATCAACGGAGCGATCCCCGCTGAGCAAGCGGAGGTTCGCGGGGCGGATCATTACTGATCCGCCCCGTGTGAAAGGGGCCTTAGGAAATAAGTTCACACTGAACCACAAAGATTTTCTTCCTGAACACCTCTGGGTGTATCTTAGAGATTTGTGGATGTTAATCATGAAAATATCCTGTAACATTTTTTAGAAAGCTTCTGCTTTTTGCAATTTCTTCTTCTATGTGTTTTTCAGTTTTACTTTTCTCTTGTGTTCTACAATGTTTGTGTATCTCATACATGTCCAGACATGTCCTCAGGCATTTTCTAGAACGGGAACTGATACAGTTGGCTGCTGAGGCTGGATGGACGCCACCTGAATTGTGATGTCATTGTTTCTATCCATAGCGTTTTCCTCTACTTGAAATTTACAGAACAATAAGGCGGTTTATATCACTGCTATCAGACGAGACGACTGGTGACAACAGACATGTCCCCCAAATGTCAGAACCAGGGCCGCCATCAGGGGGGTACAGGCAGTACACCTGTAAGGGGCCCGGAGGTCCCCAGGGGCCCAGAGGCCCACAGGGCCCCAGATAGCAACTCCCATTTCTTTTTTTCTTTTTTTTTTATAAAAAATATATATATTTTTTTTAATATATTTTTATTTTATTTTTTATTAAAGGGCCATTTTTTTATTTTTTTTTTAGAGGTCCGGAGGTCCGGAGGTCCCCGGATGGCAACCCCCCCTTTTTTATTTTTTTATTTTTATTTCATATATATATATATATATATATATATATATATATATATATATATATATATATATATATATATATATATATATATAATACAAGGGCTCAGAGGGCTCCATGTGGCAAACCCCTTTTTTTTATTTTTTTATAAATGTTTATTTTTTTATTTTTGTTTATATATTTATTTTTTATTAAAGGGCCCAGAGGTCCCCAGGGCCCTGGATGGCAACCCCCCCCTTTTTTTTTTTTTATAAATCTTTTTTTTTTTTTTTATATTGTTTTTATTTATTTTTTATTAAAGGGCCCAGAGGTTTATTTTTTTATTTTTTTATTAAAGGGCACAGAGGCCCCGGATGGCAACCCCCTTTTTTTTGTAATTTATTTTTATAAAAAAATAATAATAATTTGTATATATATCTATATATATATATATATATATATATATATATATATATATATATATATATATATATATATATATATATATATATATCTATATATATATATATATATATATATATTTTTTATTATTATTATTATTATTATTAAAGGGCCCGGAGGTCCCAGATGGCAACCCCCCTTTTTTTGTAATTTCTTTTTATAAAAAAAAAAATAATAATTTGTGTATGTATATATATATTTATTATTAAAGGGCCCAGAGGTACCCAGATGGCAACCCCCCTTTTAAAAAAAAAATATGTATTTTTTTTTTTTTTTTTTTTATTAAAGGGCCCAGAAGTCCTCAAAGCCCAGATGGCCCACCCCCCGCTTCTTAATCTCAGGCGGCAGCCCCCCCCCCCCCCCCCGGTTCTCTGCTCCAGGGGGCCCATGCCTGAAGCTGTGTAAGGGGCCCCATAATTCCTGATGGCGGCCCTGGTCAGAACAGCCGTGATACCTTCTGCTACACATTATTATCCCCCCTGATTAGGGTTGCCACCTTTTCTTCAAGCCAAACCCGAACACAGGCACAGGCACAGTTTTTTCCGTAGTATACACAATAAGATTTTAAAAGACCTGGGGCACCTTTGGGTGCCTCAAGGAGAGTGGTAATGCAGCACGCTGCGGCAAACAGTGGGCGTCACCAAACTGCTCTTGCTGACATCATGGCTCCCCTTCAGTGATGCCAAACCTGCCCCCAGACAGCGGCCCCCATCTCCCAAATGGCAACAGATTTTTGTGTGACTACCTCAGTTACTTGGGGAGCCACAGCCCTGTCTATATAATGTGTCCGGATTTCAGGCAGACTGAAACCCGGATACAAGAATCCAAACCCGAACTGTCCGGGTGGCCGTGTAAGACAGGAGCTCCGAGTAACGAACCTGCATCCAGCGACATCGAGCAGCTAAACCAGCCCTAAAACACCCCTACGATACCGCGGGTGACTCCACGGACAGAGCGGAGGTGATGGGGAAACGCAAGCCGGATAGGAAACCCTCCAAACTCACGGACTTCTACTCGGCGGCGAGTACACCTAGGCCGCAAGATGGTGCCGAGGCCTCGGACTTGCGGTGCGGCTCAAACGGCGGAGGTCACCAGCGCAGCCCGGCCCAGCTACAAAGCGGAGCATCGCTCCATCGGAGCGGAGGAGGAAGCGGAGGCTCCACGCCGATCGCGTCGCCCATAAACAGCCCGCAGAAGTCACCCCAAAAGAGGTCAGTGGAGCACAGATACGCAGGTGAGCCAGATGAAGCCTGTGACTCCCAAAACAGCACCAGAGACTTTGTGGAACAGATCCACGACTTCCCTACATCTGGGGTCCCGCTTAGTGATACAGTCATGAGGGATATGCTAGTGACCCTCAGGGGATCCATGCATAAAGACATGATGATGTGTGTGTCTCAACTAAAGAGGGAAGTGTCAGCAATTGGCGACAGGATCAGCCACTTGGAGGATAAAATGGGAGACTTCACTACTGCCCATAATGACTTAGTAGATGCACACTATGAGGCAGAAGGGGACATTCAAGCCATGCGTGAAAAGTTAGCGGACTTGGAGGATAGATCCCGCAGAAATAACATTAAATTGCGGGGGGTGGAGGAGTCAGTACCACCCTCGGATCTAAGGCACTATTTACAGGAATTTATAACGGCCATTTTGCCTGAGGCCCCGGGCAACGAGATCATTGTGGATAGAGCGCACCGCCTTCCTAAACCTAAATTCCTCCCTGATAAAATTCCCAGAGATGTCATAGCCCGGGTTCATTTCTTCCATATTAAGGATGATGTGATGCGATTTTCCAAGAAGAACCATCCCTTGCCCGCTCCGTATTCAGACATCTCAATTTACTCGGATCTGTCGCAGCACACTATGATGGCGCGCAAAAATCTGACATCCGTTACTAAGTTATTGCAAAATAACAAGATTACATACTCCTGGGGGTTTCCCACTAAGTTACTGGTCACCAGGTATAACCGTACCTATGCCATCAGGAGTGTTGACGAAGGGATGGATCTAGCAAAAAAATGGAATCTTCTCCCAGGAGAAGATCGGGCCCCCGCTTCCAAGTCCCCACCTGCTCGGCTGTCCCCCGATTGGAGCACTACCTGATACATGCCTTAGGGCAGCTTCATTTAACTCCCCGTCACTAATCCCCAACCAGGGGCTGGTTTACAACCGTAGTTCAATCTGCTTTTTTATTTTTTTGGTTCTCTCGGAGTTCGTATCCCCTCTTGTGAGATAATGCGAGGACAGCTCGCACTTTGTGAACGTTGTCACATTTTTATGTGTTGTCTGGAATTTCTGATATTTTTTTTTGTGTGTTTTTCCTTTTTCCCCTTGTCTTTTCTTCTTTTTTTTTTCGCACCTGAGGATATCATCATCATGCCTATCTGCATCGCGAGACTTATGTTTCATATATATGAAGAGTTCCACACTGTTGCTATGACCTGGACGAATATTCCCACTACATTGGCGCCATCTACAGGTAACAAATTGGTGCTACAACTGGTAAGCCTAATACTTATCGTTGATACTGCATTCAGCCTCCCTTATCTAGGATGTCTGTGTCGATAGTCTCCATGAACGTACACAGGCTTAATAGCCCGTTCAAGCGAAGTGCTATGTGGAAGGATGCAATTAAGCTTAAAGGGGACATCTTATGTGCACAGGAAACCCACTTCATGACGGCAAAACAACCTAAATGCACCCACAAGGCCTTTCCTCATATTTTTCATGCTATGGCCTCAGTTAAAAAAAGAGGAGTCAAACAATCTGTCCCCTTCAAGTTACATGAAGTAATTAGCGATCCGAATGGCAGATTCATTATCCTGGTCTGTGATCTAAACAATTCTACCTACACTTTGGTGAACTTGTATGCTCCTAATCAGCGGCCTTTCTCATTTCTAAAATCCCTCCTGAGGAAAGTTGATAAGATCAAACAGGGATCTTTGCTCATATGTGGGGACTTTAATTGAATTGTGAACAAATATCTAGATAGTTCAGGCACGAAACTGCCCTCCAGGAAGGAACTACAACCTCTGTTGTCGGAACACAGTCTTTATGATCCTTGGAGGTGCCTCAATTCAACTGAAAGGGACTACACCTACTACTCTTCCCCCCATCGCACATACTCCAGGATCGACCTTTTCCTTACAGACCTAACTCTCCTACATAGATCTGAATCAGCTAAGATCCACTCCATCACGTGGTCTGACCACGCTCCGATTTCCTTAGTGCTGAAAAGCAGTTCTTATGTCCCCCCTACGTATCTCTGGAGAAATAACACGGAACTGTTACACAATCCCACTGCTGCTTCACTCCTTAACCGCCAATTGTCTGAATTTTTTGCAATTAATGATACTGTTGATGTTGATATATCTACGTTGTGGTGGTCCCACAAAGCCTTTAGCAGAGGTCTACTTATTCAGGCTGCTGCTAGAGAAAAAAAGCGCAGAGGGGCACTGTTGAATGACCTTCTCAGTAACCTCAAATCCCTAGAGGACCTTCATAAAACAGCCTCATCCCCTAAAATTTAATCGGAATTATTCAATTGTAGACAGAAAGTGCGTCTAACTCTCCTATCTAGGCACCAAAACAGTTTAAAGAGGCTTAAGGCTCAGTTTTATGTCCAAGGTAACAAAGCGGAAAAACTCTTGGCCAGCTACTTATCCAGACGACAACAAAAAACAAATTTGATATCAATTAGGGACCCGCACACCAACCTGATAGAACATCACCCCAATAAAATTGCAAATTCCTTTATGAAGTACTACCGTGATTTGTATAACCTCCACTTAGATGGAGATACTCCACAACCTTCACAGCAATCCATTGCTTCCTTCCTAGATACTGTTTCTCTACCTTCTTTAAAGGAGGAGGAGCTAGCCCTACTTAAAGCGGATGTTCCGGCAAAAAAAAATATTAAAAGCCAGCAGCTACAAATACTGCAGCTGCTGACTTTTAATAATAGGACACTTACCTGTCCTGGAGTCCAGCGCCGTCCGCAGCAGATGACGAGCGATCGCTCATCACCCTGCTGCTCCCCCCTCCATCCACGCTGAGGGAACCAGGAAGTGAAGCGCTGCGGCTTCACTGCCCGGTTCCCTACGGCGCATGCGCGAGTCGCGCCGCGCCCGCCGATTGGCTCCCGCTGTGTGCTGGGAGCCGAGTGTTCCCAGCACACAACGGGGGGGCGACGGGATGTGACGCAATGCCCGTCTTTTGCCCATGAATGCCGGGCCGGAAGTGGGTGCAAATACCTGTCTTTAGACAGGTATCTGCACCCCCCTCCCCCCTGAAAGGTGTCAAATGTGACACCGGAGGGGGGGGAGGTTCCGATCAGCGGGACTCCACTTTAGGGTGGAGAACCGCTTTAACTCCCAGATATCAAATAAGGAAATAATAGACACTATCAAGTCATTACCAAAAAACAAATCCCCAGGAGCTGACGGCTTCACGTCTGAGTACTATAAAGTGTTTTATCAGTCCCTAGCTCCATATTTGGGCAGGTTGTTCAACAGCGCCTCCTCTTTGGCCTCCTTCCCGGAGGAAATGCTACAAGCCATAATCGTGACATTGCCCAAACCAGGGAAGAAGCCGGACTCACCCCAAAATTTCAGACCCATTTCCCTACTAAACACGGACCTTAAGATATATGCAAAAATTGTAGCTAATAGGCTAGCAAAAATAACCCCATCTTTGATCAAATCGGACCAGGTGGGCTTTGTGAGGGGCCGTCAAGCTCCTGATGGCACTAGGAGATTGTTCGACCTGTTACATATAGCGGAGAGCAAAAAGATTCCTGCGGCCGTTTTGGCACTTGACGCCAAAAAGGCCTTTGATAGGGTCCACTGGGGCTACCTTCAGGCCACATTGCAAAAATTTGGTCTCCAGGGACACATCCTGTCAGCAATCCTAGCCCTCTACTCTAAGCCCTCAGCAAGAGTTTTTACATCGAATGCTCTTTCTGATACTTTTTCCATTACGAATGGTACCCGCCAGGGGTGCCCTCTCTCCCCCATCATTTTTACACTTTTGATGGAGCTCATGACGGAGGCCATTAGGTCCAATGATGCGATCACAGAAATAAAGGTAGGGAATGTTACCCACAAAATTGGCCTTTTCGCCGATGATGTGGTATTAACACTTACTAAGCCGGCTTCCTCCCTGGATAATGTATTTAAGGTGTTAAAAAGTTATAGTGATGTTTCCTATTACAAATTAAATGTGGTGAAATCATGCATATTACCCATGAACATACCCCAAAAACACATAGCCCTCTTGAAAGGTAAATACCAATTCCAATGGATGTCAAAGGCGATCTCTTATTTAGGTGTCAGATTGGCCTTCCCTACCTTGTCTACATACAAGGCCAACTTTCCCAATCTAATTCATACAGTTAAAAATGATCTCCAGCACATTGCCTCCTATGAACTTTCTTGGCTCGGGAAGATTGCAGCCTTAAAAATGGTGGTACTCCCTAAACTGATCTACTACTTTAGAACTATTCCTATCTGTCTTCCTGAATCCTTCTTCACTCTTTTAGATAAACTCTTTAGACAATTTGTGTGGAACCGTAAAATGTCCAAGATCCCCTATGTTATAGTTCAGAAACATAGGAAAAACGGGGGGGCTGGTTTCCCAAATATAAGAAATTACTACAGGGCTGCTATTCTGGACCAGGCGAAAGCCTGGTTCGATCCGCAATCCCCTAAACTGTGGGTTCACAATGAGAAGTCAGTGTTAGCCAACAGAGACCTCCCTTCCCTCCTGATAGCCTGCCTGATTGATATACCCTTAGTATGCCCCAAACTCCCCTCTATCGAGGCGACGCTCGCAGCTTGGAAAAAACTCCACTTCTCAGCGCCCCAGAACTCGTTATTAAAACACTTCCTGTCTAACCTCCAGATATACGAATTCCTGATACCCAACGTTAATATTTACCAGTGGCTTAAAGAGGATACATTTACCTATAGAGACCTGCTTACAAAACAACCTGTCACTCATCAGTTCTCTAAGACGCAGATTCACTATTTCCACATTAAACACCCAGAAGTAGCTTATCACCTATATGACGATGTATGGAAGTACCTATTGTCTAGTCATGATAAGCCAAAAGGTTTGTCTTGGTTCTACAATACTCTACAAAACAACTCTAGTTTCTCTAAGACCTCTAATATGGTGAGTTGGGAAAGAGACCTGGGGTCTGTCCATTCCCCAGAGGAATGGAAACTTGCTATCAACAATTGTTACAGATTTTCTCATTGCTCTAACCACTGGGATCTGATGTTGAGGACACTACATAGGTCTTATTTGACCCCTGTGAGGATGTCTATGATTTTCCCCTCAGAGCCCAGTGACTGTTGGAGATCGTGCGGGTCGAGAGGGAACATTTTTCATATCCTATGGGATTGCAAATGTATTCGCAGCTTTTGGCGCAAAGTATTCAAATTGATCTCTTCAGTGACAGGCTTCTTTGTTAAACCGTCTCCTCAACTGGCTCTTTTATTCCTTAATATTCAGAACTCCTCTTCAATTTAGAAGTATCACAAGCCACATTCTTATTGCGGCTAGGCTAACGGTCACGTCCAAATGGAAGTCGAATTTAGTCCCCAATTGTAGTGAGGTTATTCAACGGGTAAAGAAACAATGCTCCTACGAGCAACATTTCGCCTTCCAATCCCAGTCGGTCGCTAAGTTCCGCGACCATTGGGAGCCTTGGATATCTAGATTCCAAGTCTAAACTTAGAGTCCTGAATTGGTCTTTGACCTCTAGTTTCATTTACTGACAAAAATAAGCTCGGCAGTTAGGCAAAGAAACAAAAATAGATATCTCATGCAACATAATTTCTCAGGTATTCCTCCTTCTTCCTTGATTCTTGGTCCCGTTCTCATCCTACTCCCCTCCTCCTTCTTCTTATCCTATTGGTCCTATTCTTTCTTTCACCTTCCTTCCCCTTTATTTTGAAGTTATGACCCTGGTTCATTTCTTAGGTGTTTTGTTATTATGCAATCTAAATACTGGGTTGATATTACTCTCTACACCTTGTGAGTTACAAATGAGCTTTTCTATTGCATACGGTAATGATAAGCGACATAGCTATGCTGTAAGTTCTTGTTATGTCCCATTCGGGTTGCTCATGGTGAGGTGGTGACGTCCACATTTTGCAGTAGGACGTGCTGCCTCGTCTACTGGGTAATCTGAGATGGGAGTCTATGTGGCTCTATGGCCAATATTTTAAGTATATGTGTTATTTTCCAATACTGTTTGCTAATAACCGTTGGTTCTACAGTGACTAATTTCGATAAGGAGTTGTATTGATTTGTATTACATATGCAATATTGTTGTGTCACCTTTTTTGTGAACCAATAAAAACTAATTGAAATTATATATTTAATGGGGTTGTAAAGTGTTGACCGTTACAGACGGTGCCTGTGTGCTGCCGATGAGTGTTCCCCTGGCGGATTATGCCCACCCTGTACTGCGCAGGCGCGGTGATTGCCTCTGAAAATAGCCAAACATGTGGCGCCTGCGTGGACCTCGCTATAAGTGGCAAGTTGGCTTCGCTCGCTTGGCCTCCTGGCTCTTTTTTTTTTAACATCCTCCATGTCCACGGGGATGGTAAGGAATGAGCCTGGATGTCAGAAGCGTGCGCAGGCTCCGTCTAGAGCTACATGTTCGGCAACTTTCGGAGGCAAGTGCCACGCCTGCGCAGTACAGGGGGGGGCATAATCCGCCGGGGGGACCTTTTTCGGCAAGACACCCCGGGACCTGCCACTATCGAGGGATCGGCCTCGGTGGGCCGAGATCGCGGGCGCCTAGGACAGGTAAGTGTCCTTATTAAAAGTCAGCTGCTGACTTAAAAAAAAAAATCACGGTTGGAACACCGCTTTAAGTTTAACCACTTCACCCCTGGAAGGATTTACCCCCCCCCCCTTTATGACCAGGAATTTTTTTTGCGATTAACGGCACTGCGTCGCTTTTACTGACAATTGCGCGGTCGTGCGACGTCCTTTTTTCCCCACAAATAGAGATTTGTGGTTTTTATTTTTTGCACTATAAACAAAAACAGACCGACAATTAAAAAAAAAATATATATATTTTTTACATTCTGCTATAAAACATATCCAATAAAAAAAGTAAAAAATCGAATTTCTTCATCTATTTAGACCAATATGTATTCTGCTACATATTTTCGGTAAAAAATCCTGATTGGTTTGCACAAAAGTTATAGCGTCTACAAAATATGGGATAGATTCAGGCATTTAAAAAACAATATATATTCTTTTACTAGTAAGGGCAGCAATCAGAGATTTTTAGCGGCACTGCAACATTGCGGCGAACAAATCTGACACCAAGACCCCTTTCACACTGGGGGGGTTCTGGTGCTTTTGGGCTAAAAATAGTGCCTGTAAAGCGCCTGAAAAACAGCTCTCCTGCAGTCTCAGCGTGAAAGCCCGAGGGCATTCTCACTGAGGCGGTGTGCTGGCAGGACGTTAAAAAAATAACTCCTGCAAGCAGCATCTTTGGAGCGGTGAAAGAAGCGGTGTAGACACCACTCCTCCACCACTCCTGCCCATTGAAATGAATGGGCAGCGCGGCTGAACCGCCGGCTGCAGCGATGCTTTGCGGGTGGTTGCAAGCCTTTTTCGGACACTAGCTTAAAAGGTTAAAAGCACCCCGATATCGGCCGAATACCTCCGCAACAACAATGGTAAAGCGCAGCTAAAAATAACGTTGCTTTACCGCAGCCCCCACCCCCGCCCCAGTGTGAAAGCAGCCTAAGTGACACTTTTTGGGGACCAGTAACACCAATACAGTGATCAGTGCTAAAAAGAAATGCACTGTCACTGTACTAACGACACTGGCAGGAAAGGAGTTAACATCAGGAGGTGACCAAAGGGTTAAATGTGTTCACTGTGTGTGCTTTCTAACTGTGGGGGAGGTGCTTTGACTAAAATGAAGCAGAGATCTCCATTTTCCTTTCTGGCAGAACAGTGATCTGCCTTGTTTACATAGGTCAGGGATCCTCAAACTACGGCCCTCCAGCTGTTGCGGAACTACACATCCCATGAGGCGCTGTAAAACTCTGACATTCACAGACATGACGGGAATTGTAGTTCCTGAACAACTGGAGGGCCGTAGTTCGAAGACCCATGACATAGGTAGACCATTGTCCTGCCTCTCTATAACCAATCACCAGGTTCCTGGTGGCCATAGGACCCTCTGGTTGGACGCAATGGCCCGGATTCAGGTACGGAGGCGCAGGGCAGCGTTTTTGCCCTGCGCCCCCGCAAATTTCCTGCGCTACCCGCGATTCACGGAGCAGTAGCTCCGTAAATTGCGTGTGCGCTGTGTAAACTTGCCCTGCGTAAGGGCGCCTAATGTAAATGATCCCGTAGGGGGCGGGAATCATTTAAATTAGGCGCGCTCCCGCGCCAAGCGTAGAGCGCATGCTCCGTCGGGAAACTTTCCCGACGTGCATTGCGGCAAATGACGTCGCAAGGACGTCATTTGCTTCAAAGTGAAAGTGAATGGCATCCAGCGCCATTCACGAATCACTTACGCAAATTACGTAAAATTCGAACGTCGCAACGCGGGAACGACGGGTATACTTTAGCATTGGCTGCCCCTGCTATTAGAAGGGGCAGCCTTACGCTAAACACGCCGTACGGAAACGACGTAAATTGCGTACGCAGGGCTCGCACAACATTGTGAATCGGTGTTAGTATGCAATTTGCATACTATACACTGAGCACAATGGGAGCGCCCCCTAGCGGCCATCGCAAGAATGCAGCCTAAGATATGCGTGGCATAAGAGCCTTATGCCACCCAGATTTTAGGCTGCAGTCGGCGTTACGATGTTCCTGAATCAGGAGCATTCGTAACGCCGGGGCAAGTAAGCAATTGCGCTGTGTAACCTATGGTTACACAGGCGCAATTGCTTCTTGAATCCGGGCCATTGGATGCAGGGCTCTGGCGGAACCTCCCCCCAGAGCAGATGGAAAAGATCACGTGCAGTTATGTGCGTTTGCCAGCCTTTTGCATTAAATGGAGCGGTTAGAGGCACAGATGTGGATCGAACCCATGATCTTTGGTTTACAAGACCAACGCCTTACCACTTGGCCACTGCGCCCTCTACAGGTAAGGCCATTGTATGTCACAAGTTGTATTTGGTATTTGTATATATGACAATAAAATGTGAATTTTCCATCTATTGTGTGATTCCATGTGTGATATTTAGTAATATTCTGTGACGGGAAGAGATAAGAAATGTAGGGGGGAGGGGTTATAGACACACAAGTATCACACAGAGGATGTCCCTGTATCTGTGAAGTTATTTCCTTACAGGTCGTCTTCACCATAAGTGATGTTTATGTGGTTCACTAAATTATCACAAATGTTTACTACATTCATTTGGGATTAGAGAAACAGGCACAGATGGGGACTGAACCCATGATCTTTGGTTTACAAGACCAACGCCTTACCACTTGGCCACTGCGCCCTCTACAGGTGAGGTGGTTGTATGTCACAAGTTGTATTTGCACATCTGACAATGTGATTATGGCATCTATTGTTTGATTCCATGTGTGATATTTAGTAATATTCTGTGACTGGAAGAGATAAGAAATGTAGGGGGGAGGGGTTATAGCAGTGTTTCTCAATTCCAGTCCTCAGGCCCCCCCAACAGGTCAGGTTTTCAGGATTTCCATTATTTTGCACAGGTGATTTGATCAGTTTCACTGCCTTAGTAATCACCACAGCCTTTTCATCTGAGGGAAATCCTGAAAACCTGACCTGTTGGGGGGGCCTGAGGACTGGAATTGAGAAACACTGGGTTATAGACACACAAGTATCACACAGAGGATGTCCCTGTATCTGTGAAGTTATTTCCATACAGGTCGTCTACACCATAAGTGATGTTTATGCTGTTCACTAAATAATCACAAATGTTTACTAAATTGAGTTGGGGAATACAGAACGAGGCACAGATGGGGATTGAACCCATGATCTTTGGTTTACGAGACCAACGCCTTACCACTTGGCCACTGCGCCACCTATAGATTATGCAGCTTTATGTCACCCTGTGAAAATGTAATGTTTCTCAAGTGTGAAAAAGATGTGCTGACAACATTTTGTACATGTGGATAAAAGGTTAAATTAGCATCAAATATCACCCCGAGATTTTTTAAATTTAGAAGTACAGTGCCATCTATAGATAGACTATTAGGACTGGAATCGTATAATTGATGGGGGTGCCAATAAATATGACTTCAACTAATCAACTCAATTGGGAATTGCAGAATGAGGCACAGATGGTGATTGAATCCATGATATTTGTTTACAAGACCAACGCATTACCACTTGGCCACTGCACCCCATACAAGAATTTGCCTTCCATCAAGTGTAGGGGAGTAGTGGAGTAGGGGAGGGATGTAGGGGAGGGGAGTAGGGGAGCAAGGGAGTAGTAGAGTGAGGGGAGTAGGGTAGTAGGGGAGTAGGGGAGGGGAGTAGTGGAGTAGGGATGGAACTTTAATATTTATTCTAATATATTCTAATATATTTCATCAGAGTACAATTCCCCTGAAGAAGACTGTGACAGTATTGGTCGAAACACGTCGGGGTACTCATATGGAAGTTAATTGAACTACGGCTTATCATGCACTGTATTGTTGTTGATTATTTGCTACTGTTGGTATATATTTTTTTTAAATCATGTATAACCAGAGTGTACTATGTTTACTATTTTTTTTAAATGATCCAACTATGTTGTATTTTTACTGTATTGTATAAACCAAGTAAAGATTGAATTTTAACACTTAAAATTAATTTCTTAAATTCAGTACATCATGCCGCTAAAGGCATTGGTCTTGTAAACCAAAGATCATGGGTTCAATCCCCATCTGTGCCTCCCTATTTATACCCAACCTATTCTACTGAGTGTTATAAACATTTGTGGTGAAGATGACCTGTGGAAGCTCAGCTTCTTTCTACATGAATTATGAGACAACAGATGACACAACAGTGTAAAATTGGTCAGCAATAGGACAATTATACTGAGCAAGACTAGTCCCCAATGTACTGGAGAGAAAGAGTAAAGGCTGGGGCTTTACTACAAGAATTAGACGATCTGGAAAAAAGAATTTTTGCTCAACATGAAGATGACCTAGGCTATAATGACCAAATATAACTTGTGTGCTTTCTTAGAGCTTAAACATAAATATACTTGTCCTGTAGAGGGCGCAGTGGCCAAGTGGTAAGGCGTAGGTCTCGTAAACCAAAGATTATGGGTTTAATCCCCATCTGTGCCTCACTATTTAAACCCAACCTATTCTACTGAGTGCTATAAACATTTGTGGTGAAGATGACCTGTGGAAGCTCAGCTTCTATCTACATGCATTATGACACAACAGTGTAAAATTGGTCAGCAATAGGACAATTATACTGAGCAAGACTAGTCCCCAATGTACTGGAGAGAAAGAGCAAAGGCTGGGGCTTTACTACAAGAATTAGACGATCTGGAAAAAAGAATTTTTGCTCAACATGAAGATGACCTAGGCTATAATGACCAAATATAACTTGTCCAGTAGAGGGCGCAGTGGCCAAGTGGTAAGGCGTTGGTCTCGTAAACCAAAGATCATGGGTTCAATCCCCACCTGTGCCTCCCTATTTAAACCCAATTCTACTGAGTGCTATAAACATTTGTGATAAAGATGACCTGTGGAAGCTCAGCTTCTTTCTACATGAATTATGAGACAACAGATGACACAACAGTGTAAAATTGGTCAGCAACAGGACAATTATACCCAGCAAGACTAGTCCCCAATGTACTGAAGAGAAAGAGCAAAGGCTGGGGCTTTACTACAAGAATTAGACGATCTGGAAAAAAATATTTTTGCTCCACATGAAGATGACCTAGGCTATAATGACCAAATATAACTTGTGTGCTTTCTTAGAGCTTAAACATAAAGATACTTGTCCCGGAGAGGGCGCAATGGCCAAGTGGTAAGGCGTTGGTCTCGTAAACTAAAAACCATGGGTTCAATCCCCATCTGTGCCTCCCTATTTAAACCCAACCTATTCTACTGAGTGCTATAAACATTTGTGGTGAAGATGACCTGTGGAAGCTCAGCTTCTATCTACATGCATTATGACACAACAGTGTAAAATTGGTCAGCAATAGGACAATTATACTGAGCAAGACTAGTCCCCAATGTACTGGAGAGAAAGAGCAAAGGCTGGGGCTTTACTACAAGAATTAGACGATCTGGAAAAAAATATTTTTGCTCCACATGAAGATGACCTAGGCTATAATGACCAAATATAACTTGTGTGCTTTCTTAGAGCTTAAACATAAAACCACTTGCCCTGTAGAGGGTGCAGTGGCCAAGTGGTAAGGCGTTGGTCTCGTAAACCAAAGATCATGGGTTCAATCCCCATCTGTGCCTCCCTATTTAAACCCAACCTATTCTACTGAGTGCTATAAACATTTGTGGTGAAGATGACCTGTGGAAGCTCAGCTTCTATCTACATGCATTATGACACAACAGTGTAAAATTGGTCAGCAACAGGATAATTATACCGAGCAAGACTAGTCCCCAATGTACTGGAGAGAAAGAGCATAGGCTGGGGATTTATTAAAAGAATTAGACGATCTGGAAAAAACGAAAGATTGAATACTTACCTTTCTGTAATTTTCCTTTCCTGGTGCCTACCCATGGCAGCATACCAATGGTCATGGCTCCGCCCCCGACCGACCCACAGGACCACATAACTCTCTTAATAAAAGGAGTTGCTCCCCCCTGTTTAGGCATTCTTAGTAACTAGACCTCAGACCGCAGAGCAGTCCATAAGGAAGGGTGTATGCTGCCATGGGTAGGCACCAGGAAAGGAAAATTACAGAAAGGTAAGTATTACATTTTCCGTTTTCCTGGTGCCTCCATGGCAGCATACCAATGGTCAAATAACTCGCTTACAGGGAGGGTACTGCTCAAAAATATATATTTAATAAACTACAGAGTGGAGCATTCTAGCATCTTTCTCCCAAAGTCACGGGAGGTGAGAACTGCCGGATCTAGGCTATAGTGTGCCATAAAGGTGCTGAAGGAAGACCAGCTTGCTGCCCTGCAGATTGTCTCCGGGGAGACCCGTGCCAAAGCTGCCCAGGACGCGGCGACTCCTCTTGTTGAATGGGCGTTCACTGCCTTGGGAATAGGAAGACCACTAGCCCGATAAGTTTTCTGAATGAGTTTAACAATCCAACTTGCCACTGGTACTTTGGAAGCTGCTTTTCCCTTCCTTGCTCTTTTAGGGATGATGAAGAGACGTTGGTCCTTTCGGAACCCCTGAGTTAACTTAAGATAGTGTTTTAAGCATCTGACTACATCTAGCTCGTGCAAGTTTGAGGATGCTTGCTCTACTTCAAATGTTGGAAGGACCCATTCCTGATTTAGATGAAAGACCGAAGGTAGTTTAGGAATGAACTGATGAATAGGCTGTAATACCACCCTGTCTGGGAAGAAGGTGAAATAAGGCTCTTGGGCTCCTAGGGCTTGAATTTCCGATATCCTGCGCCCCGACGTGATGGCAATTAGAAAGGCTGTTTTCCAGGTAATGTCTTCCAGTGAGCAATCTTCTGTAGGAGCGAAGGGGGAACGTGCTAGAGCTTCTAGAACTATTGTCAGATCCCACTTGGGGTATAGAGATTTTCTAGGCGGGCGTAGTCTCAGAACCGCTTTCAGAAATCGGTCCACCAACGGATTATGAGCCCATCGAACATCTGTTAGAGCTGAGATGGCAGACACCTGGACCTTTAGAGTGCTGTGGCCCAAACCTAGGTCTAAGCCCGACTGCAGAAAAGACAGAACATTATGGACTTCAGGAAATAGTGGGTTGAATTGGTTGGCCAGAGCCACAAACTTCTTCCATATTCTGTAGTAAGTGGTGTTTGTGGAATATTTCCTTGCAAGTAAAAGGGTTTGAATAACTTTATGTGAACACCCTAAGTCCCCCAGCCTCCTCCTTTCAATTTCCAGACCCTCAAGTCCAGTATCCCTGGATGAGGGTGAAGGAAGTCGCCCTGAGACAGCAGGTTGCTCCTGTGAGGTAGAGGAGTCGGACTGCACAGTGACAGACTGACCAAGAGCGGGAACCACGGCCTCTTTGGCCAATATGGAATGACCGCCAGGATGGTGACATCTTCCTTCGTCAGACGTTGGAGTAATCTCAGAATTAAGGGAGTTGGGGGAAATGCATATCCCAACTGGAATGTCCAAGGCTGGATCCATACCCGCTGAGGTCGGACATGGTGTCCTCGAGAAAAACAGAGGAGTTTTCGCGTTGAGGGGTGAGGCAAAGAGATCTATTTGGGGAGTCCCCCACTGTTGGCAGATCTTGTTGAAAACCTCTTGGTCTAGAGACCATTCGTTGTTGTTGTAGAATGACCTGGAAAGGTGATCGGCTAGCTGGTGCACAAGAGTCTTACGCAAGTATATAGACTTTTTTTTGCAACCCCTTGTCCAGAACATTCCGTCTTATGTTAGGGACACCAAACAAGTCATTAATTTACTTGCTGGTTTTGTTCCTACTAAGGGCGTCTGGATGGTCACGGCTGACGTGACGTCATTATACACCATCATTCCCCACGAGTTGGGGTTTGAGGCGGTGAAGTTACATCTGACCAGAGGAACCGAGTTAGCAACTGACCAAATAGATTTCATTATGGCCTTGCTCAAATTTGCAGCAGGTCATAACTACTTTTGGTTCGACAACAGCTTCTTCCGCCAAGACAGGGGAGTAGCCATGGGGGCCAAGTATGCCCCCAGTTTGGCTAACCTGTTCATGGCCAAGTGGGAGGAGGACGTCGTCGATAAGTGTGGCAGACCTGAGGTCATTTTTTGGATCAGGTATATTGACGACGTCCTCCTCCTATGGGATGGCGGAAGGGATGACTTGGAGACCTTTATGTCGTCACTCAATGACAACACGAGGGGTATCCATTTCACCTTTTCAGCTAGTCAGACAAAGGTCAATTTTCTTGATCTCAATATCGAAATTGTAGGAGATAGTTTTCGGACAACTACATTTTTTAAACCTACAGACAGGAATTCATTTATTCCTCTTGACAGCTGTCATTATTCCCCCTGGCTGAAGGCTGTCCCTCGCGGGCAATTCACTAGGATCAGACGGAATTGCACAGAGGTTGAGGCCTATGATAGTCAAGCAGAGGTATTGTCACAAAGGTTCAAGGAGAAAGGTTACGATCCAGGGATTCTTTCTGAACTTGTTTCTTCTACTCGTTCAGTTGATAGGGATTCCCTCCTAAGTGACCGTCCGAAGAGAGATAGGAATGCCTTCATGGTACCTTTTATTACTACCTTTTCGGCACAACACCAAAGTATTAAGCAACTCATAAGAAAGCACTGGCATATTTTGCGGAGCGATCAATTGCTCGCACCAATATTGCCAGATAGGCCTTCTATTGTTTTTCGGGGAGCTTCGTCATTGGGCAGCAGTGTGGCGCCCAGTGTCCAGGACCCCCCGGAAAGGAATAGAACCTTTCTAGAGGGTCTGTGTGGCTATCACAGATGTAAGAGATGCCAAGTATGCTCTTTGAATAAGTGCCAAGACCGTAAAATCTTGCAGTTCATATCAACAAGCACTGGCAAGACCCATGAGGTAAAACCTTTTGTCACTTGTTCCACCAAGGGGGTCGTCTACCTCCTACAGTGCCCTTGCGGGTTACAGTACGTGGGGAGGACAAAGAGGGAAATGAGGATTAGAGTCAACGAACATATAGCGAATATTAGAAAGGGTTTCCCAAATCATTCAGTTTCACGACATTATGATGAAGTCCATAATAGGGACCCGACAGGGACATTGTTCATAGGTATTGACAAATACAGGCCCCATTGGAGGGGGAGTTCTCTTGTCAGAGAAATATCTAAATGTGAGATGTACTGGATCCATCGACTAAGGACTTATCTCCCATTTGGACTTAATGTTGATACGGACATAAACGCCTTCATTAATAATTCTTGATTTTGTTGCCTCCTTCCAGTTTCCCCCCCCCCCCCTCCCACCTTCCACCCTTGAACACACGCTTTGTCCCCTTTTCGTTTTCTGCTTCTTTTTCTTTCCCCAAATTCGGGTCCCTGTGTGGCCTATGCTTTATTCCTTTCAAGGTGGGTAGGATGTGAGGGGTAGTCTTTGTTTCCGTAGCAAAATGCCCCCCCCCCCCTTTTTTTTGAGTTTTTTGGTGTTCTTTGGGATTTTTGTTAACACAACCATGGGGGGTGCTAAAACAAGCACACCACACTGTCCCCCAATTCTTGTATATAGATTGTTCATATATGATTAAAGCCTTCAGTTAGGTACTAGTTTTACTATATAGTTTTGCGTTTTTAGTTCCAATATGTCATATATTGGTTTATTTGACGTCGCATGGGTTCCATCAACTGGTGGCCATAGGATCTATCTGACATGATTCACTATCGAATGGGCAGGCCTCTGTGCAGACTTTTGAAAATTGTCATCTGTGTCGGTATGAATTAACACTAATGGCATTTAATGTCCCTTGAGTTAATAGGGTTTGCATTTTTGGCCTCATTTTTATCTACAATGTGCACTTTTTGGTTATGGCATATATTGCCACTCACGGTGCTTATAAAATGCCCAAAGTGTGCACATCTCAATATAATCCTATTTTAATTTAATACTTAAATTGATTATATTATTGATTTAGCTTTTATTAATGCACTCCGCATAATTGTTTAAGCACGGATATCAATGGTCCGGACAGCATGTGATATTATGAGTGTATATTTTTAAAAAATGTGTCCCCCAATACATTTGTAATAACTATTTCCGGGACTCTGTTTGACTAAGCCTCGCTGGGTGCCGCTCTCGTACGAATTGATGTTCACGCTCCCCGTATGTGGGCGTCCCATTGTGGAGGCCGCCAGCCAATTGGCTGGAGTACTGAGGAGCGCGTCACCATCCTGGTATTACGGGACGTCGTGCGTGAGCGTGGCCTCAGAACGAGGCTTGGTTCTATATGTTCTTACCGGGCCAGTTTCCTGGTCCGCGCGCGCACCGCGTCACGCCTGCAGTTCCACCTAATTGGGTGTCTCCCTCCTTGATGACAGCCAACCAGTGGTCAAGGTAGGCTGGAACACAGCGGCACTTTAACGCTGCAGCTGGGGCGTTGCGCGTGCGCGCGTGCGGCCCGTAACGAGGCTCGGTCTCAATTTTGTTTGTATGTCACCCATTTAAGAGGGGGTGATACAGGGTGCTGCTCGTGCCCCGAGACGAAGTGATTCTTTCACGAAACGCGTCGGGCGGAGCGAGCGGCATTCCTGTGTCATCCCCTCTCAACCGTCTACTCTCCACGAGCAGTCCTGTTGCCTGTAAGCGTCCGGCCAGAGCTGCATGGCAGAAATGTTTTATTGAATCTCCAGAAATGTGAGTGATAAATTTGCTACATTTATTTTAATAAAGTCACATTTGGTTTTATGCTATGGAAGCATTTCCTTTTTTCTTCATTTGGCTTATGTGAATACCATTGTGGAGTCTGCTTACATCCGGATACCAACATCGTTTACTGAGGAGTTATATGCTGGGCTTGGTCCGTAGGGACCTTAAAATCTGGTAAGCAGCTTGCGATCACTGGTGGTGGATTCACTTTTGGATAATTTATCCCACGGATAATCGCATGGTTTCAATCTGCACGAGTGTTTCCAACAGTCATATTATGGACTTCCTTTTTTCTTTGGACTATTGACAATATCAATTGTTTATGTCACAATTTCCGTTTTTACTGTAATAATCACTTATTGCTAATTCTGGTGGAAGACCGATAATTGTGATACACTGTTACTGTTATTTTATTTGTTTTATTTTTTCACTTATAGTTTTGGGCATCCAGGGATCTGGAGCTCAATTGTTTAGTATATAGTCACCTAACTCCTAAAGGCCACTGCTCTTTGGCCTGTATTTTTGATATACACTTGGGCATACGTCTATTGTATTATTCATATTATCACAAGATCTGTACATTTCTGTGTACATTTCTGGTTTAGCGCAGTTATCCTTCTTTTCCTTATATTTTCTGTGTTTGTTTGACATAATAATTGCTGCTTATCAATCCACATTTATTCACTTAGCGCAGTTGCTTCCTCCTTTCTTAGCTGGTTCTCTGGTCCCGGAATATAGGATGCTCGCAGGTCGTATAGATTCTTCTCTGCCCAAGAGATTAGAGTTACCTCGCTGAGCAGTGACCTGCTGTGTGTACCCCCTTGGTTCTGGACGTAGGCTACTGCTGCTCGGTTGTCCATTTGGAGAAGGACAGGTTTGTCTCTGAGGAGAGGAGCTAGATGCAGAAACGCCATCCACGCCGCTCTTAGCTCCAGGATATTGGAAATCACTCCCTCCGCACTGAACGGCCACCTCCCTTGAACTAGCTTGTCTTGGGTGTGGGCTCCCCAACCGAGCTGACTGGCGTCTGATGTAAGGACTGTCCAGGTAACTGGTCCGAGGAACCGAGGAACTAGTAGATTGGAGGGCCTCGTCCACCACCACAGGCTGGATTTCATCGAAGAGGTAACACTTATTTTCTGTTTGAGATGTTCTTTCCCCCACTGTGCTAGGAAACCTAGTTGGAATTCCCGTAGGTGCCATCTGGCCCCAGGGTATGGGGTGGACGGGCCTGCAACCTCCTGATGAGCAGAGGGAGAAGAAGGGGTGCTTTGTGCTGAAGCCAATTCCCTGATTGATTCCTTGATGAGATCTTTTATAGAGCTTGAGGAGCCCCGCTCTTCTGCTGTAGCCTCTGAAAAACACTGGCCGCAGGCTAACTTCCCTGGCAAGGCCTTTTTACCACAAACCCAGCAGTCCTCCCCTCTTGGCTTGGATGAGGAGCGGTGGGAAGAACTCCACTGACTACTTGAGTTACGGGTTGAAGTGTGGTGGTGACCCGAACTTCTATGGCCCCCTGAACCTCTGTCGCGGGAAGATCTGTGAGATGAGTCTTGTTGTGGGCTGTGGAGACAAAACCACAGAAAAAGGCTATATTGTATGCCTGCTGCAGTGCTCTTTTTTTTTTTAAAAAAAACGTACCTGACTGTAGCAGCCCTTACCTAGTGGATTGTTGAGGATCTTTTTGTATTGGCGTGACTATGTCCAGGACAGCTAAGGGCAAATTACAGAATTTACGCTGATTACTATCCTGCCTTTGGGCAGATAAAGTATTACATAAGCATTCGCTACTTGTAAAAAAGAATAATAATAATATATAGAAATATACATACATATATATATACATACCAATAAAAGGATAATCACAAACAAAAGGAATTTAAAATCCAAAGAACCAAGAAATAAATGTACCTTGGAAGTGATCCATAGCGCTTGCTGCAGGGGGAGTAAGTAGGAGAGGAGCAATGGAGATGCTATCCTACAGACAGTCTGCTCTCAAATGCGAGACACAGGCTGTTTAAATAGCTTGGGAGTACCAAGATGGCCGCCGGACGCGCAGTGCGCATGCGCGGCCGCGCCAACGCGACTCTGCCCACCGAGATGACAAGCCTGAGTCATGTGACGCGCGCGAAGCGCTCGCAGCTCGTGGAGGGAGCCGATGCTCAGACATCCAGCCGCAGAGTGATACAAACACTGGCGGTAAGTGGGGTGCGCTAGATGGCCTGCTTGTAAGGAACAGCGTTTTTTATGGAAGAATCAATAGGGATACCTTGGGACAGTCAGCCTGTGTTACCTAGAGAGGAGAGAAGACAGGCTCCTGGAGGTTTAAAAATAAGTGCCCTAAAAAAAAGATCCACAGAAAAAAAGGGCTCCTATACTTATCTGGCGCCTTTAGCAGCCCAAGCTATAGGACTCCGTCCTGCAGGAAAGCATGAACCTGCAACGGTCACACCATGGGATGGTGAGGTAGAGCTGACGTATGATCCTGCGGGATGAGGACAGAAAAAAGAATGCCTAAACAGGGGGGAGCAACTCCTTTTATTAAGAGAGTTATGTGGTCCTGTGGGTCAGTCGGGAGCGGAGCCATGACCATTGGTGTGCTGCCATGGAGGCACCAGGAAAAATATTTTTGCTCCACATGAAGATGACCTAGGCTATGATGACCAAATATAACTTGTGTGCTTTCTTAGAGCTTAAACATAAAACCACTTGTCCAGTAGAGGGCGCAGTGGCCAAGTGGTAAGGCGTTGGTCTCGTAAACCAAAGATCATGGGTTAAATCCCCATCTGTGCCTCCCTATTTAAACCCAACCTATTCTAATGAGTGCTATAAACATTTGTTGCTGAAGATGACCTGTGGAAGCTCAGCTTCTTTCTACATGAATTTTGAGACAACAGATGACACAACAGTGTAAAATTGGTCAGCAATAGGACAATTATACTGAGCAAGACTAGTCCTACATTCAGGGCCGGACTGGCCTACCGGGATACCGGGAAAATTCCCGGTAGGCCGCCTGCTGTCAGTCAAATATTAATCAGCTCAGCTGCCTGTGGGCCTCGGCGGCGGCCGCCATCGCGGCCGCGGGCGCACTTTTCAATTATGCGCCTGCCCTCTCCAGTCAGTGTCATGTTAATGTCTCAGTCACATTATGCATGTTGACTAAAGCAGCGGTGGCCGGCCGCCGGCAATTGGCGGCCGCCATGCTCGCCGCTGCACTTTCCTTCCCGGCGCAGGGCTGTGTGGACTGTCACTGAAGCGATCGTGTCACGTGTCTGAGGGAGGGGAGGAGCCGAGCGGGAGAAGAACCGAACGTCAGATCTTGTTCCATCTTCCCGTGCGGCGCCAGCACCTCCCAGTGCAGAGTCACGTGTCTTCAGCCGCAGCCAGAGGAGAAGTGAACGCCCGGTCCGGCCACAAGGTGAGGAACAAATCCTGTATACTGTGTGTATCTCTCACCATATAACAGTGCACCCCTGCCCCCCCTCCTCTCTCTGCCACCTACCTACCTTTGCTGCCCCTGGAAAATGTAAACAGTCTGTCTAATGATCTCAGAGAGGGGGGGGGGGTTGACCATGGAATGGTGAGAGAGAGAGAGAGTCCAGTCCCCTGTGTCAGTCCCCTGCTTTCACCCAGCCCCCTGTGTCACCCAGTCCCATGTCACCCAGCCCCCTGTGTCACCCAGTACTGTGTCACCCAGCCCCCTGTGTCACCCAGTCCCCTGTGTCACCCAGTCCCGTGTCACCCAGCCCCCTGTGTCACCCAGTCCTGTGTCACACAGCCCCCTGTGTCACCCAGCCTCCTGTGTCACCCAGTCCCGTGTCACCCAGCCCCCTGTGTCACCCAGTCCCGTGTCACCCAGCCCCCTGTGTCACCCAGTCCCGTGTCACCCAGCCCCCTGTGTCACCCAGTCCCCTGTGTCACCCAGTCCCGTGTCACCCAGTCCCCTGTGTCACCCAGCCCCCTGTGTCACCCAGTCCTCTGTCACCCAGTCCCCTGTGTCACCCAGTCCCGTGTCACCCAGCCCCCTGTGTCACCCAGTACTGTGTCACCCAGCCCCCTGTGTCACCCAGTCCCCTGTGTCACCCAGTCCCGTGTCACCCAGCCCCCTGTGTCACCCAGTCCCGTGTCACCCAGCCCCCTGTGTCACTCAGTCCCCTGTGTCACCCAGTCCCGTGTCACCCAGCCCCCTGTGTCACCCAGTCCTCTGTGTCACCCAGTCCTGTGTCACCCAGTCCTGTGTCACCCAGTCCCCCGTGTCACCCAGCCCCCTGTGTCACCCAGTCCCCTGTGTCACCCAGTCCCGTGTCACCCAGCCCCCTGTGTCACCCAGTCCTCTGTCACCCAGTCCTCTGTCACCCAGTCCTGTGTCACCCAGCCCCCTGTGTCACCCAGCCCCCTGTGTCACCCAGTCCCCTGTGTCACCCAGTCCTGTGTCACCCAGTCCCGTGTCACCCAGCCCCCTGTGTCACCCAGTCCTGTGTCACCCAGTCCTGTGTCACCCAGTCCCCTGTGTCACCCAGTACCATGTCACCCAGCCCCCTGTGTCACCCAGCCCCCTGTGTCACCCAGTCCCCTGTGTCACCCAGTCCCCTGTGTCACCCAGTCCTGTGTCACCCAGTCCCCTGTGTCACCCAGTCCTGTGTCACCCAGTCCTGTGTCACCCAGCCCCCTGTGTCACCCAGCCCTGTGTCACCCAGTCCTGTGTCACCCAGCCCCCTGTGTCACCCAGCCCCCTGTGTCACCCAGTCCCCTGTGTCACCCAGTCCTCTGTCACCCAGTCCCCTGCTGTCGCCCAGCCCTCTGTCACCCAGTTCCCTCTGTCACCCAGTTCCCTGTGTCACCCAGTCCTCTGTCACCCAGTCCTCTGTCACCCAGTCCCCTGCTGTCACCCAGCCCTCTGTCACCCAGTCCCCTGTGTCACCCAGTCCTCTGTCACCCAGTCCTCTGTCACCCAGTCCCCTGCTGTCGCCCAGCCCTCTGTCACCCAGTTCCCTCTGTCACCCAGTTCCCTGTGTCACCCAGTCCTCTGTCACCCAGTCCTCTGTCACCCAGTCCCCTGTGTCACCCAGTCCCCTGCTGTCACCCAGCCCTCTGTCACCCAGTCCCCTGTGTCACCCAGTCCTCTGTCACCCAGTCCTCTGTCACCCAGTCCCCTGCTGTCGCCCAGCCCTCTGTAACCCAGCCCTCTGTCACCCAGCCCTCTGTCACCCAGCCCTCTGTCACTCAGCCCTCTGTCACCCAGTCCCCTGTCACCCAGTCCCCTGCTCTCACCCAGTCCCCTGTCACCCAGCCCTCTGTCAACCAGTCCTCTGTCACCCAGTCCCCTGCTGTCGCCAAGTTCTCTGTCGCCAAGTCCTCTGTCACCCAATCCCCTGCTATCGCCAAGTTCTCTGTCACCCAGTCGCCAAGTCCTCTGTCACCCAGTCCCCTGCTGTCGCCAATTCCTCTGTCACCGAGTCCCCTGCTGTCACCAAGTCCTCTGTCACCCAGTCCCCTGCTGTCGCCAATTCCTCTGTCATCCAGTCCCCTGCTGTCGCCAATTCCTCTGTCACCGAGTCCCCTGCTGTCACCAAGTCCTCTGTCACCCAGTCCCCTGCTGTCGCCAATTCCTCTGTCGCCCAGTCCCCTGTTGTCGCCAAGTCCTCTGTCATCCAGTCCCCTGCTGTCGCCAATTCCTCTGTCACCGAGTCCCCTGCTGTCGCCAAGTCCTCTGTCACCCAGTCCCCTGCTGTCGCCAAGTCCTCTGTCGCCCAGTCCCCTGCTGTCGCCAAGTGCTCTGTCGCCCAGTCCCCTGCTGTCGCCCAGTCCTCTGTCACGCAGTCCTCTGTCACCCAGTCCCCTGCTGTCGTGACATGCTGAATCTGGTGACAAGGGACAAGTGGCAAGTGACATTTCCGAGTGTCTCCGATGCTCTCCGGTGCCCCCCACCTCTGACCACATGCGGTATTGCATGCAATTAAAGTCAATGCGGAACAAATTATTTTCGTTTCCATTAACTTCAATGGGGAAACTCACTTTTATATGTGAGTACTTTGGATTACGAGCATTCTCCTGGAACGGATTATGCTCGTAATCTGAGGTTCCACTGTAATATATATATATATATATATCCCCTAGCCCTATGTGCTTTCATATCTGTCTTATCTTTATATAATACGCTCTTTAAATGTTTCTTTAAAATGTATGGTTTTCTCTTTTATAAACAAGAAAATAATGACGTTATGATGTTGGGCTGGTATAATAATGCTATGGGGCTGGTATGAAAGGTTTTCCAGGGCTGGTTTTTACTCCCAGTCCGGCCCTGCCAATGTACTGGAGAGAAAGAGCAAAGGCTGGGGCCTTACTACAAGAATTAGATGATCTGGAAAAAAGAATTTTTGCTCAACATGAAGATGACCTAGGCTATAATGACCAAATATAACTTGTGTGCTTTCTTAGAGATTAAACATTAAACCACAATTCCTGTAGGGGGCGCAGTGGCCAAGTGGTAAGGCGTTGGTCTCGTAAACCAAAGATCATGGGTTCAATCCCCATCTGTGCCGAACCCAACCTATTCTACTGAGTGCTATAAACATTTGTGGTGAAGATGAGCTGTGGAAGCTCAGCTTCTATCTACATGAATTATGACACAACAGTGTAAAATCGGTCAGCAACAGGACAATTATACGGAGCAAGACTAGTCCCCAATGTACTGGAGAGAAAGAGCAAAGGCTGGGGCTTTACTACAAGAATTAGACGATCTGGAAAAAAGAATTTTTGCTCAACATGAAGATGACCTAGGCTATAATGTCCAAATATAACTTGTGTGCTTTCTTAGAGATTAAACATAAAACCACTTGTCCTGTAGAGGGCGCAGTGGCCAAGTGGGAAGGTGTTGGTCTCGTAAACCAAAGATCATGGGTTCAATCCCCATCTGTGCCAAACCGAACCTATTCTACTGAGTGCTATAAACATTTGTGGTGAAGATGAGCTGTGGAAGCTCAGCTTCTATCTACATGAATTATGACACAACAGTGTAAAATCGGTCAGCAACAGTACAATTATACGGAGCAAGACTAGTCCCCAATGTACTGGAGAGAAAGAGCAAAGGCTGGGGATTTAAGAAAATAATTAGACAATCTGGAAAAAAGAATTTTTGCTCAACATGAAGATGACCTAGGCTATAATGACCAAATATAACTTGTGTGCTTTCTTAGAGCTTAAACATAAATCCACTTGTCCTGTAGAGGGTGCAGTGGCCAAGTGGTAAGGCGTTGGTCTCGTAAACCAAATATCATTGCTTCAATCCCCATCTGTGCCTCCCTATTTAAACCCAACCTATTCTGCTGAGTGCTATAAACATTTGTGGTGAAGATGACCTGTGGAAGCTCAGCTTCTTTCTACATGAATTATGAGACAACAGATGACACAACAGTGTAAAATCGGTCAGCAACAGTACAATTATACGGAGCAAGACTAGTCCCCAATGTACTGGAGAGAAAGAGCAAAGGCTGGGGATTTAAGAAAATAATTAGACGATCTGGAAAAAAGAATTTTTGCTCAACATGAAGATGACCTAGGCTATAATGTCCAAATATAACTTGTGTGCTTTCTTAGAGCTTAAACATAAATCCACTTGTCCTGTAGAGGGTGCAGTGGCCAAGTGGTAAGGCGTTGGTCTCGTAAACCAAATATCATTGCTTCAATCCCCATCTGTGCCTCCCTATTTAAACCCAACCTATTCTACTGAGTGCTATAAACATTTGTGGTGAAAATGACCTGTGGAAGCTCAGCTTCTTTCTACATGAATTATGAGACAACAGTGTAAAATTGGTCAGCAATAGGATAATTATACTGAGCAAGACTAGTCCCCAATGTACTGGAGAGAATGAGCAAAGGCTGGGGCTTTACTACAAGAATTAGACGATCTGGAAAAAAGAATTTTTGCTCAACATGAAGATGACCTAGGCTTTAATGACCAAATATAACTTGTGTGCTTTCTTAGAGCTTAAACATAAAACCACTTGTCCTGTAGAGGGCGCAGTGGCCAAGTGGTAAGGCGTTGGTCTCGTAAACCAAAGATCATGGGTTCGATCCCCATCTGTGCCTCGTTATTTAAACCCAACCTATTCTACTGAGTGCTATAAACGTTTGTGGTGAAGATGACCTGTGGAAGCTCAGCTTCTTTCTACCTGAATTATGAGACAACAGATGACACAACAGTGTAAAATTGATCAGCAATAGGATAACTATACTGAGCAAGACTAGTCCCCAATGTACTGGAGAGAAAGAGCAAAGGCTGGGGCTTTACTACAAGAATTAGACGATCTGGAAAAAATAATTTTTGCTCAACATGAAGATGACCTAGGCTATAATGACCAAATATAACTTGTTTGCTTTCTTAGAGCTTAAACATAAAACCACTTGGCCAGTAGAGGGCGTAGTGGCCAAGTGGTAAGGCGTTGGTCTCGTAAACCAAAGAACATGGGTTCGATCCCCATCTGTGCCTCGTTACTTAAACCCAACCTATTCTACTGAGTGCTATAAACATGTGTGGTGAAGATGACCTGTGGAAGCTCGGCTTCTATCTACATGCATTATGACACAACAGTGTAAAATTGGTCAGCAATAGGACAATTATACTGAGCAAGACTAGTCTCCAATGTACTGGAGAGAAAGAGCAAGGGCTGGGGATTTAATAAAATAATTAGACGATCTGGGAAAAAGAATTTTTGCTCAACATGAAGATGACCTAGGCTATAATGACCAAATATAACTTGTGTGCTTTCTTAGAGCTTAAACATAAAACCACTTGTCCTGTAGAGGGCGCAGTGGCCAAGTGGTAAGGCGTTGGTCTCGTAAACCAAAGATCATGGGTTCGATCCCCATCTGTGCCTTGTTATTTAAACCCAACCTATTCTACTGAGTGCTATAAACGTTTGTGGTGAAGATGACCTGTGGAAGCTCAGCTTCTATCTACATGAATTATGACTCAACCGTGTAAAATTGGTCAGCAATAGGACAATTATACTGAGCAAAACTAGTCCCCAATGTACTGGAGAGAAAGAGCAAAGGCTGGGGCTTTAATACAAGAATTAGACGATCTGGAAAAAAGAATTTTTGCTCAACATGAAGATGACCTAGGCTATAATGACCAAATATAACTTGTGTGCTTTCTTAGAGATTAAACATAAAACCACATGTCCTGTAGAGGGCGCAGTGGCCAAGTGGGAAGGTGTTGGTCTCGTAAACTAAAGATCATGGGTTCGATCCCCATCTGTGCCTCCATATTTAAACCCAACCTATTCTACTGAGTGCTATAAACATCTGTGGTGAAGATGACCTGTGGAAGCTCAGCTTCTTTCTACATGAATTATGAGACAACAGATGACACAACAGTGTAAAATTGGTCAGCAAGAGGACAATTATACTGAGCAAGACTAGTCCCCAATGTACTGGAGAGAAAGAGCAAAGGCTGGGGCTTTACTACAAGAATTAGACGATCTGGAAAAAAGAATTTTTGCTCAACATGAAGATGACATAGGCTATAATGACCAAATATAACTTGTGTGCTTTCTTAGAGATTAAACATAAAACCACTTGTCCTGTAGAGGGTGCAGTGGCCAAGTGGGAAGGTGTTGGTCTCGTAAACCAAAGATCATGGGTTCGATCCCCGTCTGTGCCTCCATATTTAAACCTAACCTATTCTACTGAGTGCTATAAACATTTGTGGTGAAGATGACCTGTGGAAGCTCAGCTTCTTTCTACATGAATGATGACACAACAGTGTAAAATTGGTCAGCAATAGGACAATTATACTGAGCAAGACTAGTCCCCAATGTACTGGAGAGAAAGAGCAAAGGCTGGGGCTTTACTACAAGAATTAGACGATCTGGAAAAAAGAATTTTTGCTCAACATGAAGATGACCTAGGCTATAATGACCAAATATAACTTGTGTGCTTTCTTAGAGCTTAAACATAAAACCACTTGTCAATTGTAGAGGGCGCAGTGGCCAAGTGGTAAGGCGTTGGTCTCGTAAACCAAAGATCATGGGTTCGATCCCCATCTGTGCCTCGTTATTTAAACCCAACCTATTCTACTGAGTGGTATAAACATTTGTGGTGAAGATGACCTGTGGAAGCTCAGCTTCTATCTACATGAATTATGACACAACAGTGTAATATTGGTCAGCAATAGGACAATTATACTGAGGAAAACTAGTCCGCAATGTACTGGAGAGAAAGAGCAAAGGCTGGGGCTTTACTACAAGAATTAGACGATCTGGAAAAAAGAATTTTTGCTCAACATGAAGATGACCTAGGCTATAATGACCAAATATAACTTGTGTGCGTCCTTAGAGCTTAAACATAAAACCACTTGTCCAGTAGAGGGCGCAGTGGCCAAGTGGTAAGGCGTTGGTCTCGTAACCAAAGATCATGGGTTCGATCCCCATCTGTGCCTTGTTATTTAAACCCAACCTATTCTACTGTGTGCTATAAACGTTTGTGGTGAAGATGACCTGTGGAAGCTCAGCTTCTATCTACATGAATTATGACTCAACAGTGTAAAATTGGTCAGCAATAGGACAATTATACTGAGCAAAACTAGTCCCCAATGTACTGGAGAGAAAGAGCAAAGGCTGGGGCTTTACTACAAGAATTAGACGATCTGGAAAAAAGAATTTTTGCTCAACATGAAGATGACCTAGGCTGTAATGACCAAATATAACTTGTGTGCTTTCTTAGAGATTAAACATAAAACCACTTGTCCTGTAGAGGGCGCAGTGGCCAAGTGGGAAGGTGTTGGTCTCGTAAACCAAAGATCATGGGTTCGATCCCCATCTGTGCCTCCATATTTAAACCCAACCTATTCTACTGAGTGCTATAAACATCTGTGGTGAAGATGACCTGTGGAAGCTCAGCTTCTTTCTACATGAATGATGACACAACAGTGTAAAATTGGTCAGCAATAGGACAATTATACTGAGCAAGACTAGTCCCCAATGTACTGGAGAGAAAGAGCAAAGGCTGGGGCTTTACTACAAGAATTAGACGATCTGGAAAAAATAATTTTTGCTCAACATGAAGATGACCTAGGCTATAATGACCAAATATAACTTGTGTGCTTTCTTAGAGCTTAAACATAAAACCACTTGTCCTGTAGAGGGCGCAGTGGCCAAGTGGTAAGGCGTTGGTCTCGTAAACCAAAGATCATGTGTTCGATCCCCATCTGTGCCTCGTTATTTAAACCCAACCTATTCTACTGAGTGGTATAAACATTTGTGGTGAAGATGACCTGTGGAAGCTCAGCTTCTATCTACATGAATTATGACACAACAGTGTAATATTGGTCAGCAATAGGACAATTATACTGAGCAAAACTAGTCCGCAATGTACTGGAGAGAAAGAGCAAAGGCTGGGGCTTTACTACAAGAATTAGACGATCTGGAAAAAAGAATTTTTGCTCAACATGAAGATGACCTAGGCTATAATGACCAAATATAACTTGTGTGCGTCGTTAGAGCTTAAACATAAAACCACTTGTCCAGTAGAGGGCGCAGTGGCCAAGTGGTAAGGCGTTGGTCTCGTAAACCAAAGATCATGGATTCGATCCCCATCTGTGCCTCGTTATTTAAACCCAACCTATTCTACTGAGTGCTATAAACATTTGTGGTGAAGATGACCTGTGGATGCTCAGCTTCTATCTACATGAATTATGACACAACAGTGTAAAATTGGTCAGCAATAGGACAATTATACTGAGCAAGACTGGTCCCCAATGTACTGGAGGGAAAGAGCATAGGCTGGGGATTTACTACAAGAATTAGACGATCTGGAAAAAAGAATTTTTTCTCAACATGAAGATGACCTAGGCTATAATGACCAAATATAACTTGTGTGCTTTCTTAGAGCTTAAACATAAAACCACTAGTCCAGTAGAGGGCGCAGTGGCCAAGTGGTAAGGCGTTGGTCTCGTAAACCAAAGATCATGGGTTCAATCCCCATCTGTGCCAAACCCAACCTATTCTACTGAGTGCTATAAACATTTGTGGTGAAGATGAGCTGTGGAAGCTCAGCTTCTATCTACATGAATTATGACACAACAGTGTAAAATCGGTCAGCAACAGGACAATTATACGGAGCAAGACTAGTCCCCAATGTACTGGAGAGAAAGAGCAAAGGCTGGGAATTTAAGAAAATAATTAGACGATCTGGAAAAAAGAATTTTTGCTCAACATGAAGATGACCTAGGCTATAATGACCAAATATAACTTGTGTGCTTTATTAGAGCTTAAACATAAATCCACTTGACCTGTTGAGGGTGCAGTGGCCAAGTGGTAAGGCGTTGGTCTCGTAAACCAAATATCATTGCTTCAATCCCCATCTGTGCCTCCCTATTTAAACCCAACCTATTCTGGACGTCAGAGACCCTGAAGGGGGCGGAGTAACAACATGGCGCCGTAAGGAATCAGGGCGGCAGCAGCAGCAGCTCCATGCTCCTCTCCAAAGTGACTAGACACATGGACTTGAAGCGAATTCACCCCTGGCTATCGCCATTTCCTACCTCTGCTCGATGCGCCTGGCGAGGGTGAGGGATATCCGTGCGGAGTATTGGAGCTCGGCTGGGAGCTCTCCCCCCCCGTCCCCCCGGAGATCGATCGCGTCGCTGAGGGGTGTGTCTGTGCCCCTGGTTTACGGAGCTGTGCGGTGTCCTGGATGTCCCCGGGCGGAGCGTCAGCTGCTGCGTCTACAGCGATTGGTCACCAGGCGGAGTGACGGAGGAGGAGGTAGCCACTGGGGGACTGTGACACGAGATCCTGTTGGGTGCTGCTACGGACGCCGACCTTGGCTCAGCTGGCGAAGAGATGCTGGGGAGGTGAGCAACCCTGGGCTCTGGAAGAAGGCTGGCTAAGCTGAGTGGGTAACGCTCAGCCCTCCATGTATCCATAAAGCGGACAAGACGGATGAATCCCTCTTCCCTGTACAGGTCTTGGACTGCCAGGAACTTGAGGTGAGGGGAGAGAGAGAAGCTAAGAGCGAGGAGGTGGTGGGATGAAAAATGTGAATAAGACTGCTGACTGGTCAAGGTATTATTGAACTGTTGCTTGGCTTTACTTTGCTGACACCTTGCTAAAGGTAACAAGTGAATAAGATTGAATAGGATTGCTGCTCGGCTACTGCACTGTTGAACTGTTACCAGGCTGCTATCTTATTGCCTCCTTGCCAAAGGAAATATGTTGGTTACAAACGTATAAAAATGCATATATAAGAGCTTTCAAGTGCATATAAGCTCCAAGGATCGCTGGAAAAAGGATTTTATTGTCTGTCTGATCTGAAGTGGGCATAGGACTGTTAAAACTCTGTTGAAATAAGGAGTAGATACACACACACTCTGTCAGCCTCTGTCACACACCCTGTTAGTTTGCCAGCCTGGGAGGGATAGATATTTTAACAATATACAGTATTAAAATCCCTATATACAGGTATTGGATAAAGGGTAAGATGGTGCGGAAGGCCCCAAAAAATACGCAGGGAGGGGGCTCAGGCCGCAGCACAATGAGGACATATCTCGTGACTGAAGGCCCGGATCGGACCCTGGTTAGTCCCAAAGGAGATAGCGGTAATGGTGTATCTGGGACACCCATAAAGAGTAAAGGTCAGACTGAGGGGGAGGCCGCGGGAAAAAATAAGGATCAATCCCCGGTAGTAAAAGTTCAGAATAAAGCTCCAAAGACCCCGGAGAGCCAACAACAACCCAGTCTATTCTCGGATACCTCCCCTGAGGACACCCAAGCCCCAACAACTAAGCAGGATATGATGGACATGACAGAAATGATATTACGCTTAGAAAGAACCATCAAGGGAGAAATGGGAGCAACAAGAAAAGATATACAGAGTGTATTACAGAGAGTGGAAGGGATAGAGGAACAGCTGGAGGAGCACAAAAATGCAATATCGGAATTAAGAGATAGAGCTGACATGGACTGGGCAGAAATAAGAAATGCTCGATATAAACTAGAGGACCATGAGAACCGCAGCAGAAGAAAAAATTTGCGTATTAGAGGTCTTCCGGAGGAAGTCAAGGATATAGAATTGGGGGAGGTGCTGCGAGGAATATTCAATACAGTTCTAAAAAGGGAGGTGACAGCTCCTATGCACTTTGAACGGGCTCACAGAATACAAAAACCATATAACATACATAGAGACCTACCAAGGGACACTATAGTTAGATTCCTAGAATATAATCAAAAAGAACTGGTATCTCAAGGTTCAAGGAATTCTGCCGCTTTGGAATACAAGGGTGTCAAATTACTCTTGTTTTCAGATCTGTCACCAGAGACACTTGCACGAAAAAGGGCACTGAAGCCATTAACTAGTCACCTACAGACAAAGGCCATTCCGTATAGATGGGGTTTCCCAGCATGCCTGTCGGTTAAGAACCAGGGGGTCTCCGCGGTTATTCGTTTCCCTGAAGATGTAAAGGAATTCTGTAATAGGCTGAATATTCAGCCAATGCAGATTGACAATTGTGAAAAGAGACCTCCAGCCTGGAGAAGATGGAGGGAACAGGATTGGAATAGGACATAGACTATTAAGCTTATTTTCTGATGTGGGGTGCTCTCTCTAGGGTATTGGGGTGCAGGGAAGTGGGGGTAGGAGGGTGGAGGACAAGGGTGGCTGGTTTCCAGGTATCCGGGGGGATTGTTTTCTTCATTTTCCATCCTCATCTCCCTTATTTTTTGTTAACAGATTTTTGTAAGGCTAGCGTCTAGAGAGAGGGGGAAAAAAAAACAAAAACAAAAAAAACCGGATGTCACTTGGGGAGGGGGGAAACATGGAGCTGATATGCCGTCCCTGGACCAGGAGCCGTCCCCGATTTAGTGGACGGGGCCTGGGAAATGGGGGGCCATAACAGGCATCCCGCGGAAAGGCCCACTCGGCAAGTGGCCTGGGTGGCCACAGACCGAGTGAGTCTTAGCATTGAGGTTCAATGCGTTGGGGGTGGGTTGGGAGAGGGTGGGGGGTATATGTTGTCTATGTGGTCTCAAGGTACTCTGAATAAGAATTTTTTGATTGTCATTGGTTGGATGCTGAACCAAGAGTATGGTCTAGTTTTTTTATATATGAAGAAAGGGCCTAGAGTCTCTCGTGCCCTGTGGGGGTACGATATGCGCTGCCTATTGGGAAAAAAAGCGGGGAAAAAAAAATGGCTGCATTAAAGATTGTTACGTACAATGTACGAGGGTTAAATAGCCCAAGCAAGCGGTATCAGATACTACAGGATATGAAGAGACTCTCGGCCAATATAGTATTTCTGCAGGAAACCCATTTAAAGATAACATCAAAGATCAGATTAAATTCAAAGGAATTTCCTACATGGATCCATAGTTATTCTCCTAACAAAAGATCAAAGGGAACTGCAATAGGGTTTGACAGGAACATACGGTTCTCCCTAGAAGCTACAGAAATTGATCCTGATGGAAGATACTTATTTGTCAAGGGTACTTTATTGAATATGAGATATACATTGGTAAATGTATATTGCCCCAATGTAAGGCCGGCCGTATATCTGAGAAAAATTTTGAACAAATTAGAAGGATTTAGAGAGGGTATGGTGATCCTAGCTGGCGACCTAAATTTTGTATTCGATCCATTACTAGATACCCAGCCGGTGTCATTGAGGTCAGAAGGGAAATACCTTAGAATGATTAAACATAAACTATATCAGATGCAGTTGGTGGAGGCTTGGAGAATCTTCCACCCAAAAGACAAGGATTTTACATATTTCTCATCGGTTCATGAGTCATATTCAAGAATCGACCATGTCCTGCTAGATCATCGGCTGCTTGAAGGACTGATAAAGATAGAAATAAAATCGATAACGCTGTCTGACCATGCCCCAGTGGTGATGTCCCTGGATTCAGGGGAGATCCCGGCTGGACAGACAGTGTGGAGACTAGATGAGTCCCTAATCAACAACAGTAAAACAGCCGAGGACCTAGAAAAGGACATGTCTGTATTCTTTAAAGAAAACGATATTGAAAATATCGCCCCATCCACGCTCTGGGAAACGCACAAGGTATACATGAGAGGGAGGCTGATAGCAGAAAAAGCCAAGAGGAGGAAGATTAGGCAGGCACGGAAACAAACATTACTAGAAGAAATTCAGGCCCTCGAACGGAAGCACAAAGAATTTCAGGAAGAGCAAGTTCTAAAGGTACTAACTAAAAAGAGAGAAGAACTTCGTGACCTCTTGGAACAGGAAACAAAATGGATATTTAACAACATGAATAACAAATTTTATGCCCTAGGTAATAAACCGGGGAGACTGCTAGCAAGGACCATAAAACCAAGAAACACACAGAACTCTATACTGAAAATAAAAGATATAAATGGGGTTGTGAGACACTCCACTAGTGAAATAACCAAAATATTCTATGAATATTACCAAAATCTATATAATGTGAACAAAGGACAAGGGGCCACAGAAGCTCAGAATAAAAGGGAGAAAATTAAACAATACTTAGAAAAGGTTAAAACCCCAGACCTAGCAGAGGAAGTAATAAGTAATCTAGAGAAAGAAATAACAAAAGAGGAAATAACCCAAACGATCAGGAGTATTAAAATAGGAAAGAGTCCTGGCCCAGATGGGTATACGTCACTATATTATAAAAGATTTGGGGGGATATTAGCTCCATTCTTTCAGAAATACATGAATTCTATAGGGGAGGGCTTGGCAATACGTAAGGAGGCTCTGAATGCGCACATAACCTTGATAGAGAAGGAGGACAAGGATCCCTCCCTCTGTGCCAGTTATAGGCCCATATCTTTGATAAATGTGGATATAAAAATCTATTCAAAAATCCTTGCCGAGAGAATAAGACCACTCCTAGCAGGTCTAATAGACAATGACCAGGCAGGGTTCATACCTGGGAGAGAAACGAGAGAAAATATTTTAAGAGTGATATTTTTGATACAGAAAGTGAAAAAGAATAAAGATCCAGTAGTATTCCTGTCTTTAGATGCCGAAAAGGCGTTTGACAGGTTGGATTGGCAATTCATGTTAGCGAACCTATCCCATATAGGATTGGGCCCAAGTATGCTGAGGTGGATAGGGGCCTTGTATTCACAACCCTCTGCCCAGGTGAGGGTGAATGGCACCCTGTCAGACAGCTTCCCACTTTTTAATGGGACCCGGCAAGGATGTCCGCTATCGCCCCTCTTATTCGTCCTATCATTAGAGCCATTATTGGAAACAATACGGATGAACCAGGAAATAGAAGGGATAGGACTGGAGAGAAGAGAGCATAAGATATCTGCATTTGCGGATGACATGATGCTATTTGTATCTAATCCTAGGAAGACACTGCCCAGGATAATGTCGGAATATGAACAATATGGCGAGATCTCGAACCTTAAAATTAATAAAGAAAAAACTGAGATTTTGAGTATATCATTAAGCCCACAAGATCGCAGGGAACTTGAAGTCCTCTATCCATTTAAATGGAAGCAGAGGAGGATGAAATATCTAGGTATCTTCCTGTCCAGCACAGAAAGATATCTCTATGAAGACAACTATATATTATTATTGAATAAAGTAAAATCAGAGTTAAAAGGATATAGTATAGACAGAGTATCTTGGTGGGGAAGGATTAATACCATAAAGATGATGATTCTACCTAAAGTTCTATATGTTTTTCAAACACTTCCGATAAAAATACCAGAAACTTATTTTAAAGTCCTAGAAAGGATAATAAGGGGTTTTATATGGAGGGGGAAAAAGCCCCGTATAGCAGCAGAGACCCTGATTAGACCTAAAGAGGAAGGAGGAATGCAGCTGCCGGACTTTAAAAGGTACTATGAGGCGGCGGTATTAAGGAGGATTACAGACTGGGCCCAGGCCGAGGGTGGAAGTAAAAAAAAGTGGGTGGAAGTCGAAGAGAGTTTAAGTAAAAAAGAGCTTGGAGATACAATATGGGTACCGCGGCAATTCAGAGGACTGCCTCAGGATATTCCTGTAATAACAAAAGAAACTCTTAGAATTTGGGATAAGGTCTGTAGGACAAAAAAATGGCTGTATAATAGCCCGCTGTTGCCGCTTACGGGTACAGACTTCTTCCCACCGGGCAAGGGAGGGGGGATGTACTTGAAGTGGGCAACCTCGGACACTCTAAAACTGAAGGATGTATTGAAGGGTAATGTACTCTGCTCGTTGGCAGAACTCCAAGAGAGATACGGTCTGTCCCTAGGGGACAGGTGGAGGTACAGACAAGTCCAGCATTTTGTGGGTACTTTGCCAAAACCCCTGCGAGCTATGAATGAATTAAATCAATGGGAAAAATATATGACCCAAGGAGAATTGGGAAGACAGGGAATATCAGGTATCTACAAAATGCTGACAACCAAGATAGAACTAGGGAGACTGAAAATAATAGAGAACTGGGAAATAGAGCTTAATCAAACGATATCCAATGAAAAGAGGAGACAGGTATTAGACTATGTCCAGGCCACATCGATGGATGCAAAAGTAAAAGAAACCAACTATAAGTTACTTACTAAATGGTATTTTGTTCCAATGAAATTACACAGAATGAGTAGTGAGGCCTCTTCCCTATGCTGGAGGGAGTGTGGGATGGAGGGAACCCATGCCCACATATGGTGGCAGTGCCCCCTCATACAGGTATATTGGAGGGAGATATTGGCGTTGGTTAAAAAAATAAGTGGATATGAAATAAGGTATGATCCATGGGAATGTCTGTTTCATACTACGAGTCTGCCCAGGAAAAAGTATAGAGGTTCCTTGGTCCCATTCCTATTGAATGGAGCCAAGGCACTAATCCCCAGAAACTGGAGGAAAAAAGAAGCACCCTCGATTGGAGAGTGGTTTCAAGAAATTGATAAAATGAAACTGATGGAGGAATTGTGGTCCTTCCATGTGGATTTAAGATCAAGACATGAAGTGATCTGGAGGAGATGGAGGGAGTATAGGGCTGGGAGAGGGGGTGATGGGGAGGGAGGGAGTGGTGGGGAGTAGAGGAGGGGGGAGGGAGAGGGGTAGATATTGTCCTCCTTCTCGGGCCCCCCCCCCCTTTTCCTTTTTTTTTTTTTTTTCTTTCTCTCTCCTCTTCTTCTTTTCCTTTTTTTTTCCTCTCTCTTTCTCCTTCTTTTTTTTTTTTTTTTTTTCTCCACCTCCCTTCCTTCTCTCCTACACGAGAATATACACAACAAGGGGACTATGCCCCATATAATATTTTTTCTTATTTACCTCTCACAATATAGGGGAATTTTTCTTCCTTTTTTTATTACCCCTATATGTGTGTTTGCACTCTAATAATATTGATGATATACACAATAATGATTATTATATCATATAATGGATTGGTCCCTTCCCCCACCTCACCCCTAATACACAATAGGCGGAAATTCTTCCCCCTAGGAATAATTTTTGTATTTTTTTTTCTCCCTCACACCTTTCACAATGTAGGGAAACTCGGCTTCCCTTAAAAGAAAGGGGGGAGGAAGATAATTAAACTCCTTCTCTCCCTTTTTCTTTTTTTTTCCTTTTGTTTTGCCTCTTTTTATTTATTTATCTATTTATTTATTTATTTTTTCCCCCCTTCTAGTAGAGTATACACAATTAAGGGGAATTATCCCCCCATATGTTAATTAGATTAATTATGTTCTTTTTTGTCTAGCACTAATAGGGGAATTGCCTTTTTTTTCTACTCCCCTTCTTATTAGATATATTTTTTCCTTTAATTTGTCTTTACATATTTTTTCTTTCTTTTTTTTTTTTTTCTCTCACATTTAATGTATTGACACAACAAGGGGAAATATCCCCCATAGTATATTCTTGTCTAAGCACTTACCTTTCATGATCTAGGGGAGGGGGGTATGGAAGGAGAAGGAACTGGAATGTATGTTAGTTTGGGTATGTGTGTGAATGGTATGTGTGTAAGTATATGTGTATGTGTATGTATACGTATATGTGTATGTATATGTATATATATATATATATATATATATATATATATATATATATGTGTGTATGTGTGTGTGCATATATGGGTATATATGTATATTTCCTTTCTTTTTTTTTTTTTTTTCTTCTTTCTTTCATCCATCTTTGTTTTTGTTTTTATTATTTTATCTCTCTAATGCCTCGTTACCCCACGCCCCCATCTCCCCCACCTATCCCGCCCCCCCCTCCATTAGGGGCTTTGGAGCCCTCTCACCCGGTGCTCCTCATAAAGAATGCAATGGGAAAAATTAGATCTAGAGGCAAAGTGGTAAGGAATATCCTAGAAGAAATACCGTCTGAAGATGTCTCCCCTTTTATCTCTTTTATCTATATTAGTGTAAGGGGTACCTAATCGAGACCATGTATGTTGTTAGTCTATATGTTGATTTTATGTTGTATTTACTGTAATGTCTAGAAAAAATATAATAAAGGAATTTGGAAAAAAAAAAAAAAAAAAAAAACCCAACCTATTCTGCTGAGTGCTATAAACATTTGTGGTGAAGATGACCTGTGGATGCTCAGCTTCTTTCTACATGAATTATGAGACAACAGATGACACAACAGTGTAAAATCGGTGAGCAACAGGACAATTATACCGAGCAAGACTAGTCCCCAATGTACTGGAGAGAAAGAGCAAAGGCTGGGGATTTAATAAAATAATTAGACGATCTGGAAAAATGATTTTTTGCTCAACATGAAAATGACCTAGGCTATAATGACCACATATAACTTGTGTGCTTTCTTAGAGCTTAAAGCGGGGGTTCACCCTAGAATAATTTTTTTTTTTTTTATTCTATCATAAAATTCGGCATCGTAGCGCGAGCTACAGTATGCCGGTCTTACATTTTTTATCCCCGTACTCACTGTTTAATCCAACCTAGACGATTCCGTCTGCCCACGGGGAATGGGTGTTCCAATCCAGACGGAAAGTGATTGACGGCCGGCTTTGGCGCGTCACGCTTCTCCGGAAATAGCCGAAATAGGCTTGGCTCTTCACGGCGCCTGCGCTACGATTAAACAGTGAGTACGGGGTTAAAAAATGTAAGACCGGCATAGTGTAGCTCGCGCTACTATGCCGGATTTTATGCTGAAATGTTGTTCAGCAGGGTGAACCACCGCTTTAAACATAAAACCACTCGTCCTGTAGAGGGTGCAGTGGCCAAGTGGGAAGGTGTTGGTCTCGTAAATCCAAAGATCATGGGTTCGATCCCCATCTGTGCCTCCATATTTAAACCCAACCTATTCTACTGAGTGCTATGAATGTTTGTGGTGAAGATGACCTGTGGAAGCTCAGCTTCTATCTACATGAATTATGACACAACAGTGTAAAATTGGTCAGCAATAGGACAATTATACTGAGCAAAACTAGTCCCCAATGTACTGGAGAGAAAGAGCAAAGGCTGGGGATTTACTACAAGAATTAGACGATCTGGAAAAAATAATTTTTGCTCAACATGAAGATGACCTAGGCTATAATGACCAAATATAACTTGTGTGCTTTCTTAGAGATTAAACATAAAACCACTTGTCCTGTAGAGGGTGCAGTGGCCAAGTGGGAAGGTGTTGGTCTCGTAAACCAAAGATCATGGGTTCAATCCCCATCTGTGCCTCCCTGTTTAAACCCAACCTATTCTGCTGAGTGCTATAAACATTTGTGGTGAAAATGACCTGTGGAAGCTCAGCTTCTTTCTACATGAATTATGAGACAACAGATGACACAACAGTGTAAAATCGGTCAGCAACAGTACAATTATACGGAGCAAGACTAGTCCCCAATGTACTGGAGAGAAAGAGCAAAGGCTGGGGATTTAAGAAAATAATTAGACGATCTGGAAAAAAGAATTTTTGCTCAACATGAAGATGACCTAGGCTATAATGACCAAATATAACTTGTGTGCTTTCTTAGAGCTTAAACATAAATCCACTTGTCCTGTAGAGGGTGCAGTGGCCAAGTGGTAAGGCGTTGGTCTTGTAAACCAAATATCATTGCTTCAATCCCCATCTGTGCCTCCCTATTTAAACCCAACCTATTCTGCTGAGTGCTATAAACATTTGTGGTGAAAATGACCTGTGGAAACTCAGCTTCTTTCTACATGAATTATGAGACAACAGTGTAAAATTGGTCAGCAATAGGATAATTATACTGAGCAAGACTAGTCCCCAATGTACTGGAGAGAATGAGCAAAGGCTGGGGCTTTACTACAAGAATTAGACGATCTGGAAAAAAGAATTTTTGCTCAACATGAAGATGACCTAGGCTTTAATGACCAAATATAACTTGTGTGCTTTCTTAGAGCTTAAACATAAAACCACTTGTCCTGTAGAGGGCGCAGTGGCCAAGTGGTAAGGCGTTGGTCTCGTAAACCAAAGATCATGGGTTCGATCCCCATCTGTGCCTCGTTATTTAAACCCAACCTATTCTACTGAGTGCTATAAACGTTTGTGGTGAAGATGACCTGTGGAAGCTCAGCTTCTTTCTACCTGAATTATGAGACAACAGATGACACAACAGTGTAAAATTGATCAGCAATAGGATAACTATACTGAGCAAGACTAGTCCCCAATGTACTGGAGAGAAAGAGCAAAGGCTGGGGCTTTACTACAAGAATTAGACGATCTGGAAAAAAGAATTTTTGCTCAACATGAAGATGACCTAGGCTATAATGACCAAATATAACTTGTTTGCTTTCTTAGAACTTAAACATAAGACCACTTGTCCAGTAGAGGGCGTAGTGGCCAAGTGGTAAGGCGTTGGTCTCGTAAACCAAAGATCATGGGTTCGATCCCCATCTGTGCCTCGTTACTTAAACCCAACCTATTCTACTGAGTGCTATAAACATGTGTGGTGAAGATGACCTGTGGAAGCTCGGCTTCTATCTACATGCATTATGACACAACAGTGTAAAATTGGTCAGCAATAGGACAATTATACTGAGCAAGACTAGTCTCCAATGTACTGGAGAGAAAGAGCAAAGGCTGGGGATTTAATAAAATAATTAGACGATCTGGAAAAAAGAATTTTTGCTCAACATGAAGATGACCTAGCCTATAATGACCAAATATAACTTGTGTGCTTTCTTAGAGCTTAAACATAAAACCACTCGTCCTGTAGAGGGCGCAGTGGCCAAGTGGTAAGGCGTTGGTCTCGTAAACCAAAGATCATGGGTTCAATCCCCATCTGTGCCTTGATATTTAAACCCAACCTATTCTACTGAGTGCTATAAACGTTTGTGGTGAAGATGACCTGTGGAAGCTCAGTCTTCTATCTACATGAATTATGACTCAACAGTGTAAAATTGGTCAGCAATAGGACAATTATACTGAGGAAAACTAGTCCCCAATGTACTGGAGAGAAAGAGCAAAGGCTGGGGCTTTACTACAAGAATTAGACGATCTGGAAAAAATAATTTTTGCTCAACATGAAGATGACCTAGGCTATAATGACCAAATATAACGTGTGTGCTTTCTTAGAGATTAAACATAAAACCACTTGCCCTGTAGAGGGCGCAGTGGCCAAGTGGGAAGGTGTTGGTCTCGTAAACCAAAGATCATGGGTTCGATCCCCATCTGTGCCTCCATATTTAAACCCAACCTATTCTACTGAGTGCTATAAACATCTGTGGTGAAGATGACCTGTGGAAGCTCAGCTTCTTTCTACATGAATGATGACACAACAGTGTAAAATTGGTCAGCAATAGGACAATTATACTGAGCAAGACTAGTTCCCAATGTACTGGAGAGAAAGAGCAAAGGTTGGGGCTTTACTACAAGAATTAGACAATCTGGAAAAAAGAATTTTTGCTCAACATGAAGATGACCTAGGCTATAATGACCAAATATAACTTGTGTGCTTTCTTAGAGATTAAACATAAAACCACTTGTCCTGTAGAGGGCGCAGTGGCCAAGTGGGAAGGTGTTGGTCTCGTAAACCAAAGATCATGGGTTCAATCCCCATCTGTGCCAAATCCAACCTATTCTACTGAGTGCTATAAACATTTGTGGTGAAGATGAGCTGTGGAAGCTCAGCTTCTATCTACATGAATTATGACACAACAGTGTAAAATCGGTCAGCAACAGTACAATTATACAGAGCAAGACTAGTCCCCAATGTACTGGAGAGAAAGAGCAAAGGCTGGGGATTTAAGAAAATAATTAGACAATCTGGAAAAAAGAATTTTTGCTCAACATGAAGATGACCTAGGATATAATGACCAAATATAACTTGTGTGCTTTCTTAGAGCTTAAACATAAATCCACTTGTCCTGTAGAGGGTGCAGTGGCCAAGTGGTAAGGCGTTGGTCTCGTAAACCAAATATCATTGCTTCAATCCCCATCTGTGCCTCCCTATTTAAACCCAACCTATTCTGCTGAGTGCTATAAACATTTGTGGTGAAGATGACCTGTGGAAGCTCAGCTTCTTTCTACATGAATTATGAGACAACAGATGACACAACAGTGTAAAATCGGTCAGCAACAGTACAATTATACGGAGCAAGACTAGTCCCCAATGTACTGGAGAGAAAGAGCAAAGGCTGGGGATTTAAGAAAATAATTAGACGATCTGGAAAAAAGAATTTTTGCTCAACATGAAGATGACCTAGGCTATAATGACCAAATATAACTTGTGTGCTTTCTTAGAGCTTAAACATAAATCCACTTGTCCTGTAGAGGGTGCAGTGGCCAAGTGGTAAGGCGTTGGTCTCGTAAACCAAATATCATTGCTTCAATCCCCATCTGTGCCTCCCTATTTAAACCCAACCTATTCTGCTGAGTGCTATAAACATTTGTGGTGAAAATGACCTGTGGAAGCTCAGCTTCTTTCTACATGAATTATGAGACAACAGTGTAAAATTGGTCAGCAATAGGATAATTATACTGAGCAAGACTAGTCCCCAATGTACTGGAGAGAATGAGCAAAGGCTGGGGCTTTACTACAAGAATTAGACGATCTGGAAAAAAGAATTTTTGCTCAACATGAAGATGACCTAGGCTTTAATGACAATATATAACTTGTGTGCTTTCTTAGAGCTTAAACATAAAACCACTTGTTCTGTAGAGGGCGCAGTGGCCAAGTGGTAAGGCGTTGGTCTCGTAAACCAAAGATCATGGGTTCGATCCCCATCTGTGCCTCGTTATTTAAACCCAACCTATTCTACTGAGTGCTATAAACATTTGTGGTGAAGATGACCTGGCGAAGCTCAGCTTCTTTCTACCTGAATTATGAGACAACAGATGACACAACAGTGTAAAATTGATCAGCAATAGGATAACTATACTGAGCAAGACTAGTCCCCAATGTACTGGAGAGAAAGAGCAAAGGCTGGGGCTTTACTACAAGAATTAGACGATCTGGAAAAAATAATTTTTGCTCAACATGAAGATGACCTAGGCTATAATGACCACATATAACTTGTTTGCTTTCTTAGAGCTTAAACATAAGACCACTTGTCCAGTAGAGGGCGTAGTGGCCAAGTGGTAAGGCGTTGGTCTCGTAAACCAAAGATCATGGGTTCGATCCCCATCTGTGCCTCGTTACTTAAACCCAACCTATTCTACTGAGTGCTATAAACATGTGTGGTGAAGAGGACCTGTGGAAGCTCGGCTTCTATCTACATGCATTATGACACAACAGTGTAAAATTGGTCAGCAATAGGACAATTATACTGAGCAAGACTAGTCTCCAATGTACTGGAGAGAAAGAGCAAAGGCTGGGGATTTAATAAAATAATTAGACGATCTGGAAAAAATAATTTTTTCTCAACATGAAGATGACCTAGGCTATAATGACCAAATATAACTTGTGTGCTTTCTTAGAGCTTAAACATAAAACCACTAGTCCAGTAGAGGGCGCAGTGGCCAAGTGGTAAGGTGTTGGTCTCGTAAACCAAAGATCATGGGTTCGATCCCCGTCTGTGCCTCCATATTTAAACCTAACCTATTCTACTGAGTGCTATAAACATTTGTGGTGAAGATGACCTGTGGAAGCTCAGCTTCTATCTACATGAATTATGACACAACAGTGTAATATTGGTCCGCAATAGGACAATTATACTGAGTAAAACTAGTCCGCAATGTACTGGAGAGAAAGAGCAAAGGCTGGGGCTTTACTACAAGAATTAGACGATCTGGAAAAAAGAATTTTTGCTCAACATGAAGATGACCTAGGCTATAATGACCAAATATAACTTGTGTGCGTCCTTAGAGCTTAAACATAAAACCACTTGTCCAGTAGAGGGCGCAGTGGCCAAGTGGTAAGGCGTTGGTCTCGTAACCAAAGATCATGGGTTCGATCCCCATCAGCTATGAAGAAGCACTAAGGCATAGTGCGAAACGTCAGCTTTTCTTTTGTTGTGCTGTTTTTTGCTGTGGCATGTATTTTGTGATTTTTAATTAAAGGAGGAGTTTTTTTTGGAGTGCGGCTGTCCCAGCTTTTTTCCTTCATCCTAACCTGCATTTTGATTGCACTGCCTGCACCCTTGGCTCGGACCACAGGGGTCGGATTGCCTGGTTCTCTTTGAGCGGTTACCCACTCTCTCAATAGGACAATTATACTGAGCAAGACTGGTCCCCAATGTACTGGAGGGAAAGAGCAAAGGCTGGGGCTTTACTACAAGAATTAGACGATCTGGAAAAAAGAATTTTTGCTCAACATGAAGATGACCTAGGCTATAATGACCAAATATAACTTGTGTGCTTTCTTAGAGATTAAACATAAAACCACTTGTCCTGTAGAGGGCGCAGTGGCCAAGTGGTAAGGCGTTGGTCTCGTAAACCAAAGATCATGGGTTCGATCCCCATCTGTGCCTCGTTATTTAAACCCAACCTATTCTACTGAGTGCTATAAACATTTGTGGTGAAGATGACCTGTGGATGCTCAGCTTCTATCTACATGAATTATGACACAACAGTGTAAAATTGGTCAGCAATAGGACAATTATACTGAGCAAGACTAGTCCCCAATGTACTGGAGAGAAAGAGCAAAGGCTGGGGCTTTACTACAAGAATTAGACGATCTGGAAAAAATAATTTTTTCTCAACATGAAGATGACCTAGGCTATAATGACCAAATATAACTTGTGTGCTTTCTTAGAGCTTAAACATAAAACCACTAGTCCAGTAGAGGGCGCAGTGGCCAAGTGGTAAGGCGTTGGTCTCGTAAACCAAAGATCATGGGTTCAATCCCCATCTATGCCTCCCTATTTAAACCCAACCTATTCTACTGAGTGGTATAAACATTTGTGGTGAAGATGACATGTGGAAGCTCAGCTTCTATCTACATGCATTATGACACAACAGTGTAAAATTGGTCAGCAATAGGACAATTATATTGAGCAAGACTAGTCCCCAATGTACTGGAGAGAAAGAGCAAAGGCTGGGGCTTTACTACAAGAATTAGACGATCTGGAAAAAAGAATTTTTGCTCAACATGAAGATGACATAGGCTATAATGACCAAATATAACTTGTGTGCTTTCTTAGAGATTAAACATAAAACCACTTGTCCTGTAGAGGGTGCAGTGGCCAAGTGGTAAGGCGTTGGTCTCGTAAACCAAAGATCATGGGTTCGATCCCCATCTGTGCCTCGTTATTTAAACCCAACCTATTCTACTGAGTGCTATAAACATTTGTGGTGAAGATGACCTGTGGATGCTCAGCTTCTATCTACATGAATTATGACACAACAGTGTAAAATTGGTCAGCAATAGGACAATTATACTGAGCAAGACTAGTCCCCAATGTACTGGAGAGAAAGAGCAAAGGCTGGGGCTTTACTACAAGAATTAGACGATCTGGAAAAAAGAATTTTTGCTCAACATGAAGATGACCTAGGCTGTAATGACCAAATATAACTTGTGTGCTTTCTTAGAGATTAAACATAAAACCACTTGTCCTGTAGAGGGCGCAGTGGCCAAGTGTGAAGGTGTTGGTTTCGTAAACCAAAGATCATGGTTTCGATCCCCATCTGTGCCTCCATATTTAAACCCAACCTATTCTACTGAGTGCTATAAACATCTGTGGTGAAGATGACCTGTGGAAGCTCAGCTTCTTTCTACATGAATGATGACACAACAGTGTAAAATTGGTCAGCAATAGGACAATTATACTGAGCAAGACTAGTCCCCAATGTACTGGAGAGAAAGAGCAAAGGCTGGGGCTTTACTACAAGAATTAGACGATCTGGAAAAAAGAATTTTTGCTCAACATGAAGATGACCTAGGCTATAATGACCAAATATAACTTGTGTGCTTTCTTAGAGCTTAAACATAAAACCACTTGTCCTGTAGAGGGCGCAGTGGCCAAGTGGTAAGGCGTTGGTCTCGTAAACCAAAGATCATGTGTTCGATCCCCATCTGTGCCTCGTTATTTAAACCCAACCTATTCTACTGAGTGGTATAAACATTTGTGGTGAAGATGACCTGTGGAAGCTCAGCTTCTATCTACATGAATTATGACACAACAGTGTAATATTGGTCAGCAATAGGACAATTATACTGAGCAAAACTAGTCCGCAATGTACTGGAGAGAAAGAGCAAAGGCTGGGGCTTTACTACAAGAATTAGACGATCTGGAAAAAAGAATTTTTGCTCAACATGAAGATGACCTAGGCTATAATGACCAAATATAACTTGTGTGCGTCGTTAGAGCTTAAACATAAAACCACTTGTCCAGTAGAGGGCGCAGTGGCCAAGTGGGAAGGTGTTGGTCTCGTAAACCAAAGATCATGGTTTCGATCCCCATCTGTGCCTCCATATTTAAACCCAACCTATTCTACTGAGTGCTATAAACATCTGTGGTGAAGATGACCTGTGGAAGCTCAGCTTCTTTCTACATGAATGATGACACAACAGTGTAAAATTGGTCAGCAATAGGACAATTATACTGAGCAAGACTAGTCCCCAATGTACTGGAGAGAAAGAGCAAAGGCTGGGGCTTTACTACAAGAATTAGACGATCTGGAAAAAAGAATTTTTGCTCAACATGAAGATGACCTAGGCTATAATGACCAAATATAACTTGTGTGCTTTCTTAGAGCTTAAACATAAAACCACTAGTCCAGTAGAGGGCGCAGTGGCCAAGTGGTAAGGCGTTGGTCTCGTAAACCAAAGATCATGGGTTCAATCCCCATCTGTGCCTCCCTATTTAAACCCAACCTATTCTACTGAGTGGTATAAACATTTGTGGTGAAGATGACCTGTGGAAGCTCAGCTTCTTTCTACATGAATTATGACACAACAGTGTAAAATTGGTCAGCAATAGGACAATTATATTGAGCAAGACTAGTCCCCAATGTACTGGAGAGAAAGAGCAAAGGCTGGGGCTTTACTACAAGAATTAGACGATCTGGAAAAAAGAATTTTTGCTCAACATGAAGATGACCTAGGCTATAATGACCAAATATAACTTGTGTGCTTTCTTAGAGCTTAAACATAAAACCACTTGTCAATTGTAGAGGGCGCAGTGGCCAAGTGGTAAGGCTTTGGTCTCGTAAACCATAGATCATGGGTTCGATCCCCATCTGTGCCTCGTTATTTAAACCCAACCTATCCTACTGAGTGCTATAAACATTTGTGGTGAAGATGACCTGTGGAAGCTCAGCTTCTATCTACATGAATTATGATACAACAGTGTAATATTGGTCAGCAATAGGACAATTATACTGAGCAAAACTAGTCCGCAATGTACTGGAGAGAAAGAGCAAAGGCTGGGGCTTTACTACAAGAATTAGACGATCTGGAAAAAAGAATTTTTGCTCAACATGAAGATGACCTAGGCTATAATGACCAAATATAACTTGTGTGCGTCTTAGAGCTTAAACATAAAACCACTAGTCCAGTAGAGGGCGCAGTGGCCAAGTGGTAAGGCGTTGGTCTCGTAACCAAAGATCATGGGTTCGATCCCCATCAGCTATGAAGAAGCACTAAGGCATAGTGCGAAACGTCAGCTTTTCTTTTGTTGTGCTGTTTTTTGCTGTGGCATGTATTTTGTGATTTTTAATTAAAGGAGGAGTTTTTTTGGAGTGCGGCTGTCCCAGCTTTTTTCCTTCATCCTAACCTGCATTTTGATTGCACTGCCTGCACCCTTGGCTCGGACCACAGGGGTCGGATTGCCTGGTTCTCTTTGAGCGGTTACCCACTCTCTCAATAGGACAATTATACTGAGCAAGACTGGTCCCCAATGTACTGGAGGGAAAGAGCAAAGGCTGGGGCTTTACTACAAGAATTAGACGATCTGGAAAAAATAATTTTTTCTCAACATGAAGATTGTCCTGTAGAGGGCGCAGTGGCCTAGTGGTAAGGCGTTGGTCTCGTAAACCAAAGATCATGGGTTCGATCCCCATCTGTGCCTTGTTATTTAAACCCAACCTATTCTACTGAGTGCTATAAACGTTTGTGGTGAAGATGACCTGTGGAAGCTCAGCTTCTATCTACATGAATTATGACTCAACAGTGTAAAATTGGTCAGCAATAGGACAATTATACTGAGGAAAACTAGTCCCCAATGTACTGGAGAGAAAGAGCAAAGGCTGGGGCTTTACTACAAGAATTAGACGATCTGGAAAAAATAATTTTTGCTCAACATGAAGATGACCTAGGCTATAATGACCAAATATAACTTGTGTGCTTTCTTAGAGATTAAACATAAAACCACTTGTCCTGTAGAGGGCGCAGTGGCCAAGTGGGAAGGTGTTGGTCTCGTAAACCAAAGATCATGGGTTCGATCCCCATCTGTGCCTCCATATTTAAACCCAACCTATTCTACTGAGTGCTATAAACATCTGTGGTGAAGATGACCTGTGGAAGCTCAGCTTCTTTCTACATGAATGATGACACAACAGTGTAAAATTGGTCAGCAATAGGACAATTATACTGAGCAAGACTAGTTCCCAATGTACTGGAGAGAAAGAGCAAAGGCTGGGGCTTTACTACAAGAATTAGACGATCTGGAAAAAAGAATTTTTGCTCAACATGAAGATGACCTAGGCTATAATGACCAAATATAACTTGTGTGCTTTCTTAGAGCTTAAACATAAAACCACTTGTCCTGTAGAGGGCGCAGTGGCCAAGTGGTAAGGCGTTGGTCTCGTAAACCAAAGATCATGTGTTCGATCCCCATCTGTGCCTCGTTATTTAAACCCAACCTATTCTACTGAGTGCTATAAACATTTGTGGTGAAGATGACCTGTGGAAGCTCAGCTTCTATCTACATGAATTATGACACAACAGTGTAATATTGGTCAGCAATAGGATAACTATACTGAGCAAGACTAGTCCCCAATGTACTGGAGAGAAAAAGCAAAGGCTGGGGCTTTACTACAAGAATTAGACGATCTGGAAAAAAGAATTTTTGCTCAACATGAAGATGACCTAGGCTATAATGACCAAATATAACTTGTGTGCTTTCTTAGAGATTAAACATAAAACCACTTGTCCTGTAGAGGGCGCAGTGGCCAAGTGGGAAGGTGTTGGTCTCGTAAACCAAAGATCATGGGTTCAATCCCCATCTGTGCCAAATCCAACCTATTCTACTGAGTGCTATAAACATTTGTGGTGAAGATGAGCTGTGGAAGCTCAGCTTCTATCTACATGAATTATGACACAACAGATGACACAACAGTGTAAAATCGGTCAGCAACAGTACAATTATACGGAGCAAGACTAGTCCCCAATGTACTGGAGAGAAAGAGCAAAGGCTGGGGATTTAAGAAAATAATTAGACAATCTGGAAAAAAGAATTTTTGCTCAACATGAAGATGACCTAGGCTATAATGACCAAATATAACTTGTGTGCTTTCTTAGAGCTTAAACATAAATCCACTTGTCCTGTAGAGGGTGCAGTGGCCAAGTGGTAAGGCGTTGGTCTCGTAAACCAAATATCATTGCTTCAATCCCCATCTGTGCCTCCCTATTTAAACCCAACCTATTCTGCTGAGTGCTATAAACATTTGTGGTGAAGATGACCTGTGGAAGCTCAGCTTCTTTCTACATGAATTATGAGACAACAGATGACACAACAGTGTAAAATCGGTCAGCAACAGTACAATTATACGGAGCAAGACTAGTCCCCAATGTACTGGAGAGAAAGAGCAAAGGCTGGGGATTTAAGAAAATAATTAGACGATCTGGAAAAAAGAATTTTTGCTCAACATGAAGATGACCTAGGCTATAATGACCAAATATAACTTGTGTGCTTTCTTAGAGCTTAAACATAAATCCACTTGTCCTGTAGAGGGTGCAGTGGCCAAGTGGTAAGGCGTTGGTCTCGTAAACCAAATATCATTGCTTCAATCCCCATCTGTGCCTCCCTATTTAAACCCAACCTATTCTGCTGAGTGCTATAAACATTTGTGGTGAAAATGACCTGTGGAAGCTCAGCTTCTTTCTACATGAATTATGAGACAACAGATGACACAACAGTGTAAAATCGGTCAGCAACAGTAAAATTATACAGAGCAAGACTAGTCCCCAATGTACTGGAGAGAAAGAGCAAAGGCTGGGGATTTAAGAAAATAATTAGACGATCTGGAAAAAAGAATTTTTGCTCAACATGAAGATGACCTAGGCTATAATGACCAAATATAACTTGTGTGCTTTCTTAGAGCTTAAACATAAATCCTCTTGTCCTGTAGAGGGTGCAGTGGCCAAGTGGTAAGGTGTTGGTCTCGTAAACCAAATATCATTGCTTCAATCCCCATCTGTGCCTCCCTATTTAAACCCAACCTATTCTGCTGAGTGCTATAAACATTTGTGGTGAAAATGACCTGTGGAAGCTCAGCTTCTTTCTACATGAATTATGAGACAACAGTGTAAAATTGGTCAGCAATAGGATAATTATACTGAGCAAGACTAGTCCCCAATGTACTGGAGAGAATGAGCAAAGGCTGGGGCTTTACTACAAGAATTAGACGATCTGGAAAAAAGAATTTTTGCTCAACATGAAGATGACCTAGGCTTTAATGACCAAATATAACTTGTGTGCTTTCTTAGAGCTTAAACATAAAACCACTTGTCCTGTAGAGGGCGCAGTGGCCAAGTGGTAAGGCGTTGGTCTCGTAAACCAAAGATCATGTGTTCGATCCCCATCTGTGCCTCGTTATTTAAACCCAACCTATTCTACTGAGTGGTATAAACATTTGTGGTGAAGATGACCTGTGGAAGCTCAGCTTCTATCTACATGAATTATGACACAACAGTGTAATATTGGTCAGCAATAGGACAATTATACTGAGCAAAACTAGTCCGCAATGTACTGGAGAGAAAGAGCAAAGGCTGGGGCTTTACTACAAGAATTAGACGATCTGGAAAAAAGAATTTTTGCTCAACATGAAGATGACCTAGGCTATAATGACCAAATATAACTTGTGTGCGTCGTTAGAGCTTAAACATAAAACCACTTGTCCAGTAGAGGGCGCAGTGGCCAAGTGGTAAGGCGTTGGTCTCGTAAACCAAAGATCATGGGTTCGATCCCCATCTGTGCCTCGTTATTTAAACCCAACCTATTCTACTGAGTGCTATAAACATTTGTTGTGAAGATGACCTGTGGATGCTCAGCTTCTATCTACATGAATTATGACACAACAGTGTAAAATTGGTCAGCAATAGGACAATTATACTGAGCAAGACTGGTCCCCAATGTACTGGAGGGAAAGAGCAAAGGCTGGGGCTTTACTACAAGAATTAGACGATCTGGTAAAAATAATTTTTTCTCAACATGAAGATGACCTAGGCTATAATGACCAAATATAACTTGTGTGCTTTCTTAGAGCTTAAACATAAAACCACTTGTCCTGTAGAGGGCGCAGTGGCCAAGTGGTAAGGCGTTGGTCTCGTAAACCAAAGATCATGGGTTCAATCCCCATCTGTGCCAAACCCAACCTATTCTACTGAGTGCTATAAACATTTGTGGTGAAGATGAGCTGTGGAAGCTCAGCTTCTATCTACATGAATTATGACACAACAGTGTAAAATCGGTCAGCAACAGGACAATTATATGGAGCAAGACTAGTCCCCAATGTACTGTAGAGAAAGAGCAAAGGCTGGGGATTTAAGAAAATAATTAGACGATCTGGAAAAAAGATTTTTTGCTCAACATGAAGATGACCTAGGCTATAATGACCAAATATAACTTGTGTGCTTTATTAGAGCTTAAACATAAATCCACTTGTCCTGTTGAGGGTGCAGTGGCCAAGTGGTAAGGCGTTGGTCTCGTAAACCAAATATCATTGCTTCAATCCCCATCTGTGCTTCCCTATTTAAACCCAACCTATTCTGCTGAGTGCTATAAACATTTGTGGTGAAGATGACCTGTGGATGCTCAGATTCTTTCTACATGAATTATGACACAACAGTGTAAAATTGGTCAGCAATAGGACAATTATACTGAGCAAAACTAGTCCCCAATGTACTGGAGAGAAAGAGCAAAGGCTGGGGCTTTACTACAAGAATTAGACGATCTGGAAAAAAGAATTTTTGCTCAACATGAAGATGACCTAGGCTATAATGACCAAATATAACTTGTGTGCTTTCTTAGAGATTAAACATAAAACCACTTGTCCTGTAGAGGGCGCAGTGGCCAAGTGGTAAGGCGTTGGTCTCGTAAACCAAAGATCATGGGTTCGATCCCCATCTGTGCCTCGTTATTTAAACCCAACCTATTCTACTGAGTGCTATAAACGTTTGTGGTGAAGATGACCTGTGGAAGCTCAGCTTCTTTCTACCTGAATTATGAGACAACAGATGACACAACAGTGTAAAATTGATCAGCAATAGGATAACTATACTGAGCAAGACTAGTCCCCAATGTACTGGAGAGAAAGAGCAAAGGCTGGGGCTTTACTACAAGAATTAGACGATCTGGAAAAAATAATTTTTGCTCAACATGAAGATGACCTAGGCTATAATGACCAAATATAACTTGTTTGCTTTCTTAGAGCTTAAACATAAGACCACTTGTCCAGTAGAGGGCGTAGTGGCCAAGTGGTAAGGCGTTGGTCTCGTAAACCAAAGATCATGGGTTCGATCCCCATCTGTGCCTCGTTACTTAAACCCAACCTATTCTACTGAGTGCTATAAACATGTGTGGTGAAGATGACCTGTGGAAGCTCGGCTTCTATCTACATGAATTATGACACAACAGTGTAAAATTGGTCAGCAATAGGACAATTATACTGAGCAAGACTAGTCCCCAATGTACTGGAGAGAAAGAGCAAAGGCTGGGGCTTTACTACAAGAATTAGACGATCTGGAAAAAAGAATTTTTGCTCAACATGAAGATGACCTAGGCTATAATGACCAAATATAACTTGTGTGCTTTCTTAGAGATTAAACATAAAACCACTTGTCCTGTAGAGGGCGCAGTGGCCAAGTGTGAAGGTGTTGGTCTCGTAAACCAAAGATCATGGGTTCGATCCCCATCTGTGCCTCCATATTTAAACCCAACCTATTCTACTGAGTGCTATAAACATTTGTGGTGAAGATGACCTGTGGAAGCTCAGCTTCTTTCTACATGAATGATGACACAACAGTGTAAAATTGGTCAGCAATAGGACAATTATACTGAGCAAGACTAGTCCCCAATGTACTGGAGAGAAAGAGCAAAGGCTGGGGCTTTACTACAAGAATTAGACGATCTGGAAAAAAGAATTTTTGCTCAACATGAAGATGACCTAGGCTATAATGACCAAATATAACTTGTGTGCGTCGTTAGAGCTTAAACATAAAACCACTTGTCCAGTAGAGGGCGCAGTGGCCAAGTGGTAAGGCGTTGGTCTCGTAAACCAAAGATCATGGGTTCGATCCCCATCTGTGCCTCGTTATTTAAACCCAACCTATTCTACTGAGTGCTATAAACATTTGTGGTGAAGATGACCTGTGGATGCTCAGCTTCTATCTACATGAATTATGACACAACAGTGTAAAATTGGTCAGCAATAGGACAATTATACTGAGCAAGACTGGTCCCCAATGTACTGGAGGGAAAGAGCAAAGGCTGGGGCTTTACTACAAGAATTAGACGATCTGGTAAAAATAATTTTTTCTCAACATGAAGATGACCTAGGCTATAATGACCAAATATAACTTGTGTGCTTTCTTAGAGCTTAAACATAAATCCACTTGTCCTGTTGAGGGTGCAGTGGCCAAGTGGTAAGGCGTTGGTCTCGTAAACCAAAGATCATGGGTTCAATCCCCATCTGTGCCAAACCCAACCTATTCTACTGAGTGCTATAAACATTTGTGGTGAAGATGAGCTGTGGAAGCTCAGCTTCTATCTACATGAATTATGACACAACAGTGTAAAATCGGTCAGCAACAGGACAATTATATGGAGCAAGACTAGTCCCCAATGTACTGTAGAGAAAGAGCAAAGGCTGGGGATTTAAGAAAATAATTAGACGATCTGGAAAAAAGATTTTTTGCTCAACATGAAGATGACCTAGGCTATAATGACCAAATATAACTTGTGTGCTTTATTAGAGCTTAAACATAAATCCACTTGTCCTGTTGAGGGTGCAGTGGCCAAGTGGTAAGGCGTTGGTCTCGTAAACCAAATATCATTGCTTCAATCCCCATCTGTGCTTCCCTATTTAAACCCAACCTATTCTGCTGAGTGCTATAAACATTTGTGGTGAAGATGACCTGTGGATGCTCAGATTCTTTCTACATGAATTATGACACAACAGTGTAAAATTGGTCAGCAATAGGACAATTATACTGAGCAAAACTAGTCCCCAATGTACTGGAGAGAAAGAGCAAAGGCTGGGGCTTTACTACAAGAATTAGACGATCTGGAAAAAAGAATTTTTGCTCAACATGAAGATGACCTAGGCTATAATGACCAAATATAACTTGTGTGCTTTCTTAGAGATTAAACATAAAACCACTTGTCCTGTAGAGGGCGCAGTGGCCAAGTGGTAAGGCGTTGGTCTCGTAAACCAAAGATCATGGGTTCGATCCCCATCTGTGCCTCGTTATTTAAACCCAACCTATTCTACTGAGTGCTATAAACGTTTGTGGTGAAGATGACCTGTGGAAGCTCAGCTTCTTTCTACCTGAATTATGAGACAACAGATGACACAACAGTGTAAAATTGATCAGCAATAGGATAACTATACTGAGCAAGACTAGTCCCCAATGTACTGGAGAGAAAGAGCAAAGGCTGGGGCTTTACTACAAGAATTAGACGATCTGGAAAAAATAATTTTTGCTCAACATGAAGATGACCTAGGCTATAATGACCAAATATAACTTGTTTGCTTTCTTAGAGCTTAAACATAAGACCACTTGTCCAGTAGAGGGCGTAGTGGCCAAGTGGTAAGGCGTTGGTCTCGTAAACCAAAGATCATGGGTTCGATCCCCATCTGTGCCTCGTTATTTAAACCCAACCTATTCTACTGAGTGCTATAAACATTTGTGGTGAAGATGACCTGTGGAAGCTCAGCTTCTATCTACATGAATTATGACACAACAGTGTAAAATTGGTCAGCAATAGGACAATTATACTGAGCAAGACTAGTCCCCAATGTACTGGAGAGAAAGAGCAAAGGCTGGGGCTTTACTACAAGAATTAGACGATCTGGAAAAAAGAATTTTTGCTCAACATGAAGATGACCTAGGCTATAATGACCAAATATAACTTGTGTGCTTTCTTAGAGCTTAAACATAAAACCACTTGTCCTGTAGAGGGCGCAGTGGCCAAGTGGTAAGGCGTTGGTCTCGTAAACCAAAGATCATGGGTTCGATCCCCATCTGTGCCTCCTATTTAAACCCAACCTATTCTACTGAGTGCTATAAACATTTGTGGTGAAGATGACCTGTGGAAGCTCAGCTTCTTTCTACATGAATTATGACACAACAGTGTAAAATTGGTCAGCAATAGGACAATTATACTGAGCAAGACTAGTCCCCAATGTACTGGAGAGAAAGAGCAAAGGCTGGGGCTTTACTACAAGAATTAGACGATCTGGAAAAAAGAATTTTTGCTCAACATGAAGATGACCTAGGCTATAATGACCAAATATAACTTGTGTGCTTTCTTAGAGCTTAAACATAAAACCACTTGTCCTGTAGAGGGCGCAGTGGCCAAGTGGTAAGGCGTTGGTCTCGTAAACCAAAGATCATGTGTTCGATCCCCATCTGTGCCTCGTTATTTAAACCCAACCTATTCTACTGAGTGCTATAAACATTTGTGGTGAAGATGACCTGTGGAAGCTCAGCTTCTATCTACATGAATTATGACACAACAGTGTAAAATTGGTCAGCAATAGGACAATTATACTGAGCAAAACTAGTCCGCAATGTACTGGAGAGAAAGAGCAAAGGCTGGGGCTTTACTACAAGAATTAGACGATCTGGAAAAAAGAATTTTTGCTCAACATGAAGATGACCTAGGCTATAATGACCAAATATAACTTGTGTGCTTCGTTAGAGCTTAAACATAAAACCACTTGTCCAGTAGAGGGCGCAGTGGCCAAGTGGGAAGGTGTTGGTCTCGTAAACCAAAGATCATGGTTTCGATCCCCATCTGTGCCTCCATATTTAAACCCAACCTATTCTACTGAGTGCTATAAACATCTGTGGTGAAGATGACCTGTGGAAGCTCAGCTTCTTTCTACATGAATGATGACACAACAGTGTAAAATTGGTCAGCAATAGGACAATTATACTGAGCAAGACTAGTCCCCAATGTACTGGAGAGAAAGAGCAAAGGCTGGGGCTTTACTACAAGAATTAGACGATCTGGAAAAAAGAATTTTTGCTCAACATGAAGATGACCTAGGCTATAATGACCAAATATAACTTGTGTGCTTTCTTAGAGCTTAAACATAAAACCACTTGTCCTGTAGAGGGCGCAGTGGCCAAGTGGTAAGGCGTTGGTCTCGTAAACCAAAGATCATGTGTTCGATCCCCATCTGTGCCTCGTTATTTAAACCCAACCTATTCTACTGAGTGCTATAAACATTTGTGGTGAAGATGACCTGTGGAAGCTCAGCTTCTATCTACATGAATTATGACACAACAGTGTAAAATTGGTCAGCAATAGGACAATTATACTGAGCAAAACTAGTCCGCAATGTACTGGAGAGAAAGAGCAAAGGCTGGGGCTTTACTACAAGAATTAGACGATCTGGAAAAAAGAATTTTTGCTCAACATGAAGATGACCTAGGCTATAATGACCAAATATAACTTGTGTGCTTCGTTAGAGCTTAAACATAAAACCACTTGTCCAGTAGAGGGCGCAGTGGCCAAGTGGTAAGGCGTTGGTCTCGTAAACCAAAGATCATGGGTTCGATCCCCATCTGTGCCTCGTTATTTAAACCCAACCTATTCTACTGAGTGCTATAAACATTTGTGGTGAAGATGACCTGTGGATGCTCAGCTTCTATCTACATGAATTATGACACAACAGTGTAAAATTGGTCAGCAATAGGACAATTATACTGAGCAAGACTGGTCCCCAATGTACTGGAGGGAAAGAGCAAAGGCTGGGGCTTTACTACAAGAATTAGACGATCTGGAAAAAATAATTTTTTCTCAACATGAAGATGACCTAGGCTATAATGACCAAATATAACTTGTGTGCTTTCTTAGAGCTTAAACATAAAACCACTAGTCCAGTAGAGGGCGCAGTGGCCAAGTGGTAAGGCGTTGGTCTCGTAAACCAAAGATTATGGGTTCAATCCCCATCTGTGCCAAACCCAACCTATTCTACTGAGTGCTATAAACATTTGTGGTGAAGATGAGCTGTGGAAGCTCAGCTTCTATCTACATGAATTATGACACAACAGTGTAAAATCGGTCAGCAACAGGACAATTATACGGAGCAAGACTAGTCCCCAATGTACTGGAGAGAAAGAGCAAAGGCTGGGGATTTAAGAAAATAATTAGACGATCTGGAAAAAAGAATTTTTGCTCAACATGAAGATGACCTAGGCTATAATGACCAAATATAACTTGTGTGCTTTCTTAGAGCTTAAACATAAATCCACTTGTCCTGTAGAGGGTGCAGTGGCCAAGTGGTAAGGCGTTGGTCTCGTAAACCAAAGATCATGGGTTCGATCCCCATCTGTGCCTCGTTATTTAAACCCAACCTATTCTACTGAGTGCTATAAACATTTGTGGTGAAGATGACCTGTGGATGCTCAGCTTCTATCTACATGAATTATGACACAACAGTGTAAAATTGGTCAGCAATAGGACAATTATACTGAGCAAGACTAGTCCCCAATGTACTGGAGAGAAAGAGCAAAGGCTGGGGCTTTACTACAAGAATTAGACGATCTGGAAAAAATAATTTTTTCTCAACATGAAGATGACCTAGGCTATAATGACCAAATATAACTTGTGTGCTTTCTTAGAGCTTAAACATAAAACCACTTGTCCAGTAGAGGGCGCAGTGGCCAAGTGGTAAGGCGTTGGTCTCGTAAACCAAAGATCATGGGTTCAATCCCCATCTGTGCCTCCCTATTTAAACCCAACCTATTCTACTGAGTGCTATAAACATTTGTGGTGAAGATGACCTGTGGAAGCTCAGCTTCTATCTACATGCATTATGACACAACAGTGTAAAATTGGTCAGCAATAGGACAATTATATTGAGCAAGACTAGTCCCCAATGTACTGGAGAGAAAGAGCAAAGGCTGGGGCTTTACTACAAGAATTAGACGATCTGGAAAAAAGAATTTTTGCTCAACATGAAGATGACATAGGCTATAATGACCAAATATAACTTGTGTGCTTTCTTAGAGATTAAACATAAAACCACTTGTCCAGTAGAGGGCGCAGTGGCCAAGTGGTAAGGCGTTGGTCTCGTAAACCAAAGATCATGGGTTCAATCCCCATCTATGCCTCCCTACTTAAACCCAACCTATTCTACTGAGTGGTATAAACATTTGTGGTGAAGATGACCTGTGGAAGCTCAGCTTCTATCTACATGAATTATGACACAACAGTGTAAAATTGGTCAGCAATAGGACAATTATACTGAGGAAAACTAGTCCCCAATGTACTGGAGAGAAAGAGCAAAGGCTGGGGCTTTACTACAAGAATTAGACGATCTGGAAAAAAGAATTTTTGCTCAACATGAAGATGACCTAGGCTATAATGACCAAATATAACTTGTGTGCTTTCTTAGAGATTAAACATAAAACCACTTGTCCTGTAGAGGGTGCAGTGGCCAAGTGGGAAGGTGTTGGTCTCGTAAACCAAAGATCATGGGTTCAATCCCCATCTGTGCCTCCCTATTTAAACCCAACCTATTCTGCTGAGTGCTATAAACATTTGTGGTGAAAATGACCTGTGGAAGCTCAGCTTCTTTCTACATGAATTATGAGACAACAGATGACACAACAGTGTAAAATCGGTCAGCAACAGTACAATTATACGGAGCAAGACTAGTCCCCAATGTACTGGAGAGAAAGAGCAAAGGCTGGGGATTTAAGAAAATAATTAGACGATCTGGAAAAAAGAATTTTTGCTCAACATGAAGATGACCTAGGCTATAATGACCAAATATAACTTGTGTGCTTTCTTAGAGCTTAAACATAAATCCACTTGTCCTGTAGAGGGTGCAGTGGCCAAGTGGTAAGGCGTTGGTCTCGTAAACCAAATATCATTGCTTCAATCCCCATCTGTGCCTCCCTATTTAAACCCAACCTATTCTGCTGAGTGCTATAAACATTTGTGGTGAAAATGACCTGTGGAAGCTCAGCTTCTTTCTACATGAATTATGAGACAACAGTGTAAAATTGGTCAGCAATAGGATAATTATACTGAGCAAGACTAGTCCCCAATGTACTGGAGAGAATGAGCAAAGGCTGGGGCTTTACTACAAGAATTAGACGATCTGGAAAAAAGAATTTTTGCTCAACATGAAGATGACCTAGGCTATAATGACCAAATATAACTTGTGTGCGTCCTTAGAGCTTAAACATAAAACCACTTGTCAATTGTAGAGGGCGCAGTGGCCAAGTGGTAAGGCTTTGGTCTCGTAAACCATAGATCATGGGTTCGATCCCCATCTGTGCCTCGTTATTTAATCCCAACCTATTCTACTGAGTGGTATAAACATTTGTGGTGAAGATGACCTGTGGAAGCTCAGCTTCTATCTACATGAATTATGATACAACAGTGTAATATTGGTCAGCAATAGGACAATTATACTGAGCAAAACTAGTCCGCAATGTACTGGAGAGAAAGAGCAAAGGCTGGGGCTTTACTACAAGAATTAGACGATCTGGAAAAAAGAATTTTTGCTCAACATGAAGATGACCTAGGCTATAATGACCAAATATAACTTGTGTGCTTCCTTAGAGCTTAAACATAAAACCACTTGTCCAGTAGAGGGCGCAGTGGCCAAGTGGTAAGGCGTTGGTCTCGTAAACCAAAGATCATGGGTTCGATCCCCATCTGTGCCTCGTATTTAAACCCAACCTATTCTACTGAGTGCTATAAACATTTGTGGTGAAGATGACCTGTGGAAGCTCAGCTTCTATCTACATGCATTATGACACAACAGTGTAAAATTGGTCAGCAATAGGACAATTATACTGAGCAAGACTAGTCCTCCAATGTACTGGAGAGAAAGAGCAAAGGCTGGGCTTTACTACAAGAATTAGACGATCTGGAAAAAAGAATTTTTGCTCAACATGAAGATGACCTAGCCTATAATGACCAAATATAACTTGTGTGCTTTCTTAGAGCTTAAACATAAAACCACTTGTCCTGTAGAGGGCGCAGTGGCCAAGTGGTAAGGCGTTGGTCTCGTAAACCAAAGATCATGGGTTCGATCCCCATCTGTGCCTCGTTATTTAAACCCAACCTATTCTACTGAGTGCTATAAACGTTTGTGGTGAAGATGACCTGTGGAAGCTCAGCTTCTATCTACATGAATTATGACTCAACAGTGTAAAATTGGTCAGCAATAGGACAATTATACTGAGGAAAACTAGTCCCCAATGTACTGGAGAGAAAGAGCAAAGGCTGGGGCTTTACTACAAGAATTAGACGATCTGGAAAAAATAATTTTTGCTCAACATGAAGATGACCTAGGCTATAATGACCAAATATAACTTGTGTGCTTTCTTAGAGATTAAACATAAAACCACTTGTCCTGTAGAGGGCGCAGTGGCCAAGTGGGAAGGTGTTGGTCTCGTAAACCAAAGATCATGGGTTCGATCCCCATCTGTGCCTCCATATTTAAACCCAACCTATTCTACTGAGTGCTATAAACATCTGTGGTGAAGATGACCTGTGGAAGCTCAGCTTCTTTCTACATGAATGATGACACAACAGTGTAAAATTGGTCAGCAATAGGACAATTATACTGAGCAAGACTAGTTCCCAATGTACTGGAGAGAAAGAGCAAAGGCTGGGGCTTTACTACAAGAATTAGACGATCTGGAAAAAAGAATTTTTGCTCAACATGAAGATGACCTAGGCTATAATGACCAAATATAACTTGTGTGCTTTCTTAGAGCTTAAACATAAAACCACTTGTCCTGTAGAGGGCGCAGTGGCCAAGTGGTAAGGCGTTGGTCTCGTAAACCAAAGATCATGTGTTCGATCCCCATCTGTGCCTCGTTATTTAAACCCAACCTATTCTACTGAGTGCTATAAACATTTGTGGTGAAGATGACCTGTGGAAGCTCAGCTTCTATCTACATGAATTATGACACAACAGTGTAATATTGGTCAGCAATAGGATAACTATACTGAGCAAGACTAGTCCCCAATGTACTGGAGAGAAAGAGCAAAGGCTGGGGCTTTACTACAAGAATTAGACGATCTGGAAAAAAATATTTTTGCTCAACATGAAGATGACCTAGGCTATAATGACCAAATATAACTTGTGTGCTTTCTTAGAGATTAAACATAAAACCACTTGTCCTGTAGAGGGCGCAGTGGCCAAGTGGGAAGGTGTTGGTCTCGTAAACCAAAGATCATGGGTTCAATCCCCATCTGTGCCAAATCCAACCTATTCTACTGAGTGCTATAAACATTTGTGGTGAAGATGAGCTGTGGAAGCTCAGCTTCTATCTACATGAATTATGACACAACAGATGACACAACAGTGTAAAATCGGTCAGCAACAGTACAATTATACGGAGCAAGACTAGTCCCCAATGTACTGGAGAGAAAGAGCAAAGGCTGGGGATTTAAGAAAATAATTAGACAATCTGGAAAAAAGAATTTTTGCTCAACATGAAGATGACCTAGGCTATAATGACCAAATATAACTTGTGTGCTTTCTTAGAGCTTAAACATAAATCCACTTGTCCTGTAGAGGGTGCAGTGGCCAAGTGGTAAGGCGTTGGTCTCGTAAACCAAATATCATTGCTTCAATCCCCATCTGTGCCTCCCTATTTAAACCCAACCTATTCTGCTGAGTGCTATAAACATTTGTGGTGAAAATGACCTGTGGAAGCTCAGCTTCTTTCTACATGAATTATGAGACAACAGATGACACAACAGTGTAAAATCGGTCAGCAACAGTACAATTATACGGAGCAAGACTAGTCCCCAATGTACTGGAGAGAAAGAGCAAAGGCTGGGGATTTAAGAAAATAATTAGACGATCTGGAAAAAAGAATTTTTGCTCAACATGAAGATGACCTAGGCTATAATGACCAAATATAACTTGTGTGCTTTCTTAGAGCTTAAACATAAATCCACTTGTCCTGTAGAGGGTGCAGTGGCCAAGTGGTAAGGCGTTGGTCTCGTAAACCAAATATCATTGCTTCAATCCCCATCTGTGCCTCCCTATTTAAACCCAACCTATTCTGCTGAGTGCTATAAACATTTGTGGTGAAAATGACCTGTGGAAGCTCAGCTTCTTTCTACATGAATTATGAGACAACAGTGTAAAATTGGTCAGCAATAGGATAATTATACTGAGCAAGACTAGTCCCCAATGTACTGGAGAGAATGAGCAAAGGCTGGGGCTTTACTACAAGAATTAGACGATCTGGAAAAAAGAATTTTTGCTCAACATGAAGATGACCTAGGCTTTAATGACCAAATATAACTTGTGTGCTTTCTTAGAGCTTAAACATAAAACCACTTGTTCTGTAGAGGGCGCAGTGGCCAAGTGGTAAGGCGTTGGTCTCGTAAACCAAAGATCATGGGTTCGATCCCCATCTGTGCCTCGTTATTTAAACCCAACCTATTCTACTGAGTGCTATAAACATTTGTGGTGAAGATGACCTGTGGAAGCTCAGCTTCTTTCTACCTGAATCATGAGACAACAGATGACACAACAGTGTAAAATTGATCAGCAATAGGATAACTATACTGAGCAAGACTAGTCCCCAATGTACTGGAGAGAAAGAGCAAAGGCTGGGGCTTTACTACAAGAATTAGACGATCTGGAAAAAATAATTTTTGCTCAACATGAAGATGACCTAGGCTATAATGACCAAATATAACTTGTGTGCTTTCTTAGAGCTTAAACATAAAACCACTTGTCCAGTAGAGGGCGTAGTGGCCAAGTGGTAAGGCGTTGGTCTCGTAAACCAAAGATCATGGGTTCGATCCCCATCTGTGCCTCGTTACTTAAACCCAACCTATTCTACTGAGTGCTATAAACATTTGTGGTGAAGATGACCTGTGGAAGCTCAGCTTCTATCTACATGCATTATGACACAACAGTGTAAAATTGGTCAGCAATAGGACAATTATACTGAGCAAGACTAGTCCCCAATGTACTGGAGAGAAAGAGCAAAGGCTGGGGCTTTACTACAATAATTAGACGATCTGGAAAAAAAATTTTTTCTCAACATGAAGATGACCTAGGCTATAATGACCAAATATGACTTGTGTGCTTTCTTAGAGCTTAAACATAAAACCACTAGTCCAGTAGAGGGAGCAGTGGCCAAGTGGTAAGGCGTTGGTCTCGTAAACCAAAGATCATGGGTTCAATCCCCATCTGTGCCTCCCTATTTAAACCCAACCTATTCTGCTGAGTGCTATAAACATTTGTGGTGAAGATGACCTGTGGAAGCTCAGCTTCTTTCTACATGAATTATGACACAACAGTGTAAAATTGGTCAGCAATAGGACAATTATATTGAGCAAGACTAGTCCCCAATGTACTGGAGAGAAAGAGCAAAGGCTGGGGCTTTACTACAAGAATTAGACGATCTGGAAAAAAGAATTTTTGCTCAACATGAAGATGACCTAGGCTATAATGACCAAATATAACTTGTGTGCTTTCTTAGAGCTTAAACATAAAACCACTTGTCAATTGTAGAGGGCGCAGTGGCCAAGTGGTAAGGCTTTGGTCTCGTAAACCATAGATCATGGGTTCGATCCCCATCTGTGCCTCGTTATTTAATCCCAACCTATTCTACTGAGTGGTATAAACATTTGTGGTGAAGATGACCTGTGGAAGCTCAGCTTCTATCTACATGAATTATGATACAACAGTGTAATATTGGTCAGCAATAGGACAATTATACTGAGTAAAACTAGTCCGCAATGTACTGGAGAGAAAGAGCAAAGGCTGGGGCTTTACTACAAGAATTAGACGATCTGGAAAAAAGAATTTTTGCTCAACATGAAGATGACCTAGGCTATAATGACCAAATATAACTTGTGTGCGTCCTTAGAGCTTAAACATAAAACCACTTGTCCAGTAGAGGGCGCAGTGGCCAAGTGGTAAGGCGTTGGTCTCGTAACCAAAGATCATGGGTTCGATCCCCATCAGCTATGAAGAAGCACTAAGGCATAGTGCGAAACGTCAGCTTTTCTTTTGTTGTGCTGTTTTTTGCTGTGGCATGTATTTTGTGATTTTTAATTAAAGGAGGAGTTTTTTTGGAGTGCGGCTGTCCCAGCTTTTTTCCTTCATCCTAACCTGCATTTTGATTGCACTGCCTGCACCCTTGGCTCGGACCACAGGGGTCGGATTGCCTGGTTCTCTTTGAGCGGTTACCCACTCTCTCAATAGGACAATTATACTGAGCAAGACTGGTCCCCAATGTACTGGAGGGAAAGAGCAAAGGCTGGGGCTTTACTACAAGAATTAGACGATCTGGAAAAAATAATTTTTTCTCAACATGAAGATTGTCCTGTAGAGGGCGCAGTGGCCTAGTGGTAAGGCGTTGGTCTCGTAAACCAAAGATCATGGGTTCGATCCCCATCTGTGCCTTGTTATTTAAACCCAACCTATTCTACTGAGTGCTATAAACGTTTGTGGTGAAGATGACCTGTGGAAGCTCAGCTTCTATCTACATGAATTATGACTCAACAGTGTAAAATTGGTCAGCAATAGGACAATTATACTGAGGAAAACTAGTCCCCAATGTACTGGAGAGAAAGAGCAAAGGCTGGGGCTTTACTACAAGAATTAGACGATCTGGAAAAAATAATTTTTGCTCAACATGAAGATGACCTAGGCTATAATGACCAAATATAACTTGTGTGCTTTCTTAGAGATTAAACATAAAACCACTTGTCCTGTAGAGGGCGCAGTGGCCAAGTGGGAAGGTGTTGGTCTCGTAAACCAAAGATCATGGGTTCGATCCCCATCTGTGCCTCCATATTTAAACCCAACCTATTCTACTGAGTGGTATAAACATTTGTGGTGAAGATGACCTGTGGAAGCTCAGCTTCTTTCTACATGAATGATGACACAACAGTGTAAAATTGGTCAGCAATAGGACAATTATACTGAGCAAGACTAGTCCCAATGTACTGGAGAGAAAGAGCAAAGGCTGGGGCTTTACTACAAGAATTAGACGATCTGGAAAAAAGAATTTTTGCTCAACATGAAGATGACCTAGGCTATAATGACCAAATATAACTTGTGTGCTTTCTTAGAGCTTAAACATAAAACCACTTGTCCTGTAGAGGGCGCAGTGGCCAAGTGGTAAGGCGTTGGTCTCGTAAACCAAAGATCATGGGTTCAATCCCCATCTGTGCCTTGATATTTAAACCCAACCTATTCTACTGAGTGCTATAAACATTTGTGGTGAAGATGACCTGTGGAAGCTCAGCTTCTATCTACATGAATTATGACACAACAGTGTAAAATTGGTCAGCAATAGGACAATTATACTGAGAAAACTAGTCCCCAATGTACTGGAGAGAAAGAGCAAAGGCTGGGGCTTTACTACAAGAATTAGACGATCTGGAAAAATTAATTTTTGCTCAACATGAAGGTGACCTAGGCTATAATGACCAAATATAACTTGTGTGCTTTCTTAGAGCTTAAACATAAAACCACTTGTCCTGTAGAGGGCGCAGTGGCCAAGTGGTAAGGTGTTGGTCTCGTAAACCAAAGATCATGGGTTCGATCCCCATCTGTGCCTCCATATTTAAACCCAACCTATTCTACCTAGTGCTATAAACATCTGTGGTGAAGATGACCTGTGGAAGCTCAGCTTCTTTCTACATGAATGATGACACAACAGTGTAAAATTGGTCAGCAATAGGACAATTATACTGAGCAAGACTAGTTCCCAATGTACTGGAGAGAAAGAGCAAAGGTTGGGGCTTTACTACAAGAATTAGACGATCTGGAAAAAAGAATTTTTGCTCAACATGAAGATGACCTAGGCTATAATGACCAAATATAACTTGTGTGCTTTCTTAGAGATTAAACATAAAACCACTTGTCCTGTAGAGGGCGCAGTGGCCAAGTGGGAAGGTGTTGGTCTCGTAAACCAAAGATCATGGGTTCAATCCCCACCTGTGCCAAATTCAACCTATTCTACTGAGTGCTATAAACATTTGTGGTGAAGATGAGCTGTGGAAGCTCAGCTTCTATCTACATGAATTATGACACAACAGATGACACAACAGTGTAAAATCGGTCAGCAATAGGACAATTATACTGAGCAAGACTAGTCCCCAATGTACTGGAGAGAAAGAGCAAAGGCTGGGGCTTTACTACAAGAATTAGACGATCTGGAAAAAAGAATTTTTGCTCAACATGAAGATGACCTAGGCTATAATGACCAAATATAACTTGTGTGCTTTCTTAGAGCTTAAACATAAATCCACTTGTCCTGTAGAGGGTGCAGTGGCCAAGTGGTAAGGCGTTGGTCTCGTAAACCAAAGATCATGGGTTCAATCCCCATCTGTGCCTCCCTATTTAAACCCAACCTATTCTACTGAGTGCTATAAACATTTGTGGTGAAGATGACCTGTGGAAGCTCAGCTTCTTTCTACATGAATTATGAGACAACAGATGACACAACAGTGTAAAATTGGTCAGCAATAGGACAATTATACTGAGCAAGACTAGTCCCCAATGTACTGGAGAGAAAGAGCAAAGGCTGGGGCTTTAGATGACCTGTGGAAGCTCAGCTTCTTTCTACATGAATGATGACACAACAGTGTAAAATTGGTCAGCAATAGGACAATTATACTGAGCAAGACTAGTCCCAATGTACTGGAGAGAAAGAGCAAAGGCTGGGGCTTTACTACAAGAATTAGACGATCTGGAAAAAAGAATTTTTGCTCAACATGAAGATGACCTAGGCTATAATGACCAAATATAACTTGTGTGCTTTCTTAGAGCTTAAACATAAAACCACTTGTCCTGTAGAGGGCGCAGTGGCCAAGTGGTAAGGCGTTGGTCTCGTAAACCAAAGATCATGTGTTCGATCCCCATCTGTGCCTCGTTATTTAAACCCAACCTATTCTACTGAGTGCTATAAACATTTGTGGTGAAGATGACCTGTGGAAGCTCAGCTTCTATCTACATGAATTATGACACAACAGTGTAATATTGGTCAGCAATAGGACAATTATACTGAGCAAAACTAGTCCGCAATGTACTGGAGAGAAAGAGCAAAGGCTGGGGCTTTACTACAAGAATTAGACGATCTGGAAAAAAGAATTTTTGCTCAACATGAAGATGACCTAGGCTATAATGACCAAATATAACTTGTGTGCGTCGTTAGAGCTTAAACATAAAACCACGTGTCCAGTAGAGGGCGCAGTGGCCAAGTGGGAAGGTGTTGGTCTCGTAAACCAAAGATCATGGTTTCGATCCCCATCTGTGCCTCCATATTTAAACCCAACCTATTCTACTGAGTGCTATAAACATCTGTGGTGAAGATGACCTGTGGAAGCTCAGCTTCTTTCTACATGAATGATGACACAACAGTGTAAAATTGGTCAGCAATAGGACAATTATACTGAGCAAGACTAGTCCCCAATGTACTGGAGAGAAAGAGCAAAGGCTGGGGCTTTACTACAAGAATTAGACGATCTGGAAAAAAGAATTTTTGCTCAACATGAAGATGACCTAGGCTATAATGACCAAATATAACTTGTGTGCTTTCTTAGAGCTTAAACATAAAACCACTTGTCCTGTAGAGGGCGCAGTGGCCAAGTGGTAAGGCGTTGGTCTCGTAAACCAAAGATCATGTGTTCGATCCCCATCTGTGCCTCGTTATTTAAACCCAACCTATTCTACTGAGTGGTATAAACATTTGTGGTGAAGATGACCTGTGGAAGCTCAGCTTCTATCTACATGAATTATGACACAACAGTGTAATATTGGTCAGCAATAGGACAATTATACTGAGCAAAACTAGTCCGCAATGTACTGGAGAGATAGAGCAAAGGCTGGGGCTTTACTACAAGAATTAGACGATCTGGAAAAAAGAATTTTTGCTCAACATGAAGATGACCTAGGCTATAATGACCAAATATAACTTGTGTGCATCGTTAGAGCTTAAACATAAAACCACTTGTCCAGAAGAGGGCGCAGTGGCCAAGTGGTAAGGCGTTGGTCTCGTAAACCAAAGATCATGGGTTCGATCCCCATCTGTGCCTCGTTATTTAAACCCAACCTATTCTACTGAGTGCTATAAACATTTGTGGTGAAGATGACCTGTGGAAGCTCAGCTTCTATCTACATGAATTATGACACAACAGTGTAAAATTGGTCAGCAATAGGACAATTATACTGAGCAAGACTAGTCCCCAATGTACTGGAGAGAAAGAGCAAAGGCTGGGGCTTTACTACAAGAATTAGACGATCTGGAAAAAAGAATTTTTGCTCAACATGAAGATGACCTAGGCTATAATGACCAAATATAACTTGTGTGCTTTCTTAGAGCTTAAACATAAAACCACTTGTCCTGTAGAGGGCGCAGTGGCCAAGTGGTAAGGCGTTGGTCTCGTAAACCAAAGATCATGGGTTCGATCCCCATCTGTGCCTCCTATTTAAACCCAACCTATTCTACTGAGTGCTATAAACATTTGTGGTGAAGATGACCTGTGGAAGCTGTCCCAGCTTTTTTCCTTCATCCTAACCTGCATTTTGATTGCACTGCCTGCACCCTTGGCTCGGACCACAGGGGTCGGATTGCCTGGTTCTCTTTGAGCGGTTACCCACTCTCTCAATAGGACAATTATACTGAGCAAGACTGGTCCCCAATGTACTGGAGGGAAAGAGCAAAGGCTGGGGCTTTACTACAAGAATTAGACGATCTGGAAAAAATAATTTTTTCTCAACATGAAGATTGTCCTGTAGAGGGCGCAGTGGCCTAGTGGTAAGGCGTTGGTCTCGTAAACCAAAGATCATGGGTTCGATCCCCATCTGTGCCTTGTTATTTAAACCCAACCTATTCTACTGAGTGCTATAAACGTTTGTGGTGAAGATGACCTGTGGAAGCTCAGCTTCTATCTACATGAATTATGACTCAACAGTGTAAAATTGGTCAGCAATAGGACAATTATACTGAGGAAAACTAGTCCCCAATGTACTGGAGAGAAAGAGCAAAGGCTGGGGCTTTACTACAAGAATTAGACGATCTGGAAAAAATAATTTTTGCTCAACATGAAGATGACCTAGGCTATAATGACCAAATATAACTTGTGTGCTTTCTTAGAGCTTAAACATAAAACCACTTGTCCTGTAGAGGGCGCAGTGGCCAAGTGGTAAGGCGTTGGTCTCGTAAACCAAAGATCATGGGTTCGATCCCCATCTGTGCCTCCTATTTAAACCCAACCTATTCTACTGAGTGCTATAAACATTTGTGGTGAAGATGACCTGTGGAAGCTCAGCTTCTTTCTACATGAATTATGACACAACAGTGTAAAATTGGTCAGCAATAGGACAATTATACTGAGCAAGACTAGTCCCCAATGTACTGGAGAGAAAGAGCAAAGGCTGGGGCTTTACTACAAGAATTAGACGATCTGGAAAAAAGAATTTGGTCAGCAATAGGATAATTATACTGAGCAAGACTAGTCCCCAATGTACTTGAGAGAAAGAGTAAAGGCTGGGGCTTTACTACAAGAATTAGACGATCTGGAAAAAAGAATTTTTGCTCAACATGAAGATGACATAGGCTATAATGACCAAATATAACTTGTGTGCTTTCTTAGAGCTTAAACATAAAACCACTTGTCCAGTAGAGGGCGCAGTGGCCAAGTGGTAAGGCGTTGGTCTCGTAAACCAAAGATCATGGGTTCGATCCCCATCTGTGCCTCGTTACTTAAACCCAACCTATTCTACTGAGTGCTATAAACATTTGTGGTGAAGATGACCTGTGGATGCTCAGCTTCTATCTACATGAATTATGACACAACAGTGTAAAATTGGTCAGCAATAGGACAATTATACTGAGCAAAACTAGTCCCCAATGTACTTGAGAGAAAGAGTAAAGGCTGGGGCTTTACTACAAGAATTAGACGATCTGGAAAAAAGAATTTTTTCTCAACATGAAGATGACCTAGGCTATAATGACCAAATATAACTTGTGTGCTTTCTTAGAGCTTAAACATAAAACCACTTGTCAATTGTAGAGGGCGCAGTGGCCAAGTGGTAAGGCGTTGGTCTCGTAAACCAAAGATCATGGGTTCGATCCCCATCTGTGCCTCCCTATTTAAACCCAACCTATTCTACTGAGTGCTATAAACATTTGTGGTGAAGATGACCTGTGGAAGCTCAGCTTCTTTCTACATGAATTATGAGACAACAGATGACACAACAGTGTAAAACTGGTCAGCAATAGGACAATTATACTGAGTAAAACTAGTCCCCAATGTACTGGAGAGAAAGAGCAAAGGCTGGGGCTTTACTACAAGAATTAGACGATCTGGAAAAAAGAATTTTTGCTCAACATGAAGATGACCTAGGCTATAATGACCAAATATAACTTGTGTGCTTTCTTAGAGCTTAAACATAAAACCACTTGTCCTGTAGAGGGCGCAGTGGCCAAGTGGTAAGGCGTTGGTCTCGTAAACCAAAGATCATTGGTTCGATCCCCATCTGTGCCTTCCTATTTAAACCCAACCTATTCTACTGAGTGCTATAAACATTTGTGGTGAAGATGACCTGTGGAAGCTCAGCTTCTATCTACATGAATTATGACACAACAGTGTAAAATTGGTCAGCAATAGGACAATTATACTGAGCAAGACTAGTCCCCAATGTACTGGAGAGAAAGAGCAAAGGCTGGGGCTTTACTACAAGAATTAGACGATCTGGATAAAATTATTTTTGCTCAAAATGAAGATGACCTAGCCTATAATGACCAAATATAACTTGTGTGCTTTCTTAGAGCTTAAACATAAAACCACTTGTCCTGCAGAGGGTGCAGTGGCGAAGTGGTAAGGCATTGGACTCGTAAACCAAAGATCATGGGTTCAACCCCCAAATGTGCCTCCCTATATAAACCCACCCTATTCTACTGAGTGCTATAAACATTTGTGGTGAAGATGACCTGTGGAAGCTCAGCTTCTTTCTACATGGATTATGAGACAACAGATGACACGACAGTGTAAAATTGGTCAGCAATAGGACAATTATACTGAGCAAGACTAGTCCCCAATGTACTGGAGAGAAAGAGCAAAGGCTGGGGCTTTACTACAAGAATTATGAGACAACAGTGTAAAATTGGTCAGCAATAGGATAATGATACTGAGCAAGAATAGTCCCCAATGTACTGGAGAGAAAGAGCAAAGGCTGGGGCTTTACTACAAGAATTAGACGATCTGGAAAAAAGAATTTTTTCTCAACATGAAGATGACCTAGGCTATAATGACCAAATATAACTTGTGTGCTTTCTTAGAGCTTAAACATAAAACCACTAGTCCAGTAGAGGGCGCAGTGGCCAAGTGGTAAGGCGTAGGTCTCGTAAACCAAAGATCATGGGTTAAATCCCCTTCTGTGCCTTCCTATTTAAACCTAACCTATTCTACTGAGTGCTATTAACATTTGTGGTGAAGATGACCTATGGAAGCTCAGCTTCTATCTACATGAATTATGACACAACAGTGTAAAATTGGTCAGCAATAGGACAATTATACTGAGCAAAACTAGTCCCCAATGTACTTGAGAGAAAGAGTAAGGCTGGGGCTTTACTACAAGAATTATGAGACAACAGTGTAAAATTGGTCAGCAATAGGATAATTATACTGAGCAAGACTAGTCCCCAATGTACTTGAGAGAAAGAGTAAAGGCTGGGGCTTTACTACAAGAATTAGACGATCTGGAAAAAAGAATTTTTGCTCAACATGAAGATGACATAGGCTATAATGACCAAATATAACTTGTGTGCTTTCTTAGAGCTTAAACATAAAACCACTTGTCCAGTAGAGGGCGCAGTGGCCAAGTGGTAAGGCGTTGGTCTCGTAAACCAAAGATCATGGGTTCGATCCCCATCTGTGCCTCGTTACTTAAACCCAACCTATTCTACTGAGTGCTATAAACATTTGTGGTGAAGATGACCTGTGGATGCTCAGCTTCTATCTACATGAATTATGACACAACAGTGTAAAATTGGTCAGCAATAGGACAATTATACTGAGCATGACTAGTCCCCAATGTACTGGAGAGAAAGAGCAAAGGCTGGGGCTTTACTACAAGAATTAGACGATCTGGAAAAAATAATTTTTGCTCAACATGAAGATGACCTAGGCTATAATGACCAAATATAACTTGTGTGCTTTCTTAGAGCTTAAACATAAAACCACTTGTCCTGTAGAGGGCGCTGTGGCCAAGTGGTAAGGCGTTGGTCTCGTAAACCAAAGATCATGGGTTCGATCCCCATCTGTGCCTCGTTATTTAAACCCAACCTAATCTACTGAGTGCTATAAACATTTGTGGTGAAGATGACCTGTGGAAGCTCAGCTTCTTTCTACATGAATTATGAGACAACAGATGACACAACAGTGTAAAATTGGTCAGCAATAGGACAATTATACTGAGCAAGACTAGTCCCCAATGTACTGGAGAGAAAGAGCAAAGGCTGGGGATTTAATAAAATAATTAGACGATCTGGAAAAAAGAATTTTTGCTCAACATGAAGATGACCTAGGCTATAATGACCAAATATAACTTGTGTGCTTTCTTAGAGCTTAAACATAAAACCACTTGTCCTGTAGAGGGCGCAGTGGCCAAGTGGTAAGGCGTTGGTCTCGTAAACCAAAGATCATTGGTTCGATCCCCATCTGTGCCTTCGTTACTTAAACCCAACCTATTCTACTGAGTGCTATAAACATTTGTGGTGAAGATGACCTGTGGAAGCTCAGCTTCTATCTACATGAATTATGACACAACAGTGTAAAATTGGTCAGCAATAGGACAATTATACTGAGCAAGACTAGTCCCCAATGTACTGGAGAGAAAGAGCAAAGGCTGGGGCTTTACTACAAGAATTAGACGATCTGGAAAAAAGAATTTTTGCTCAACATGAAGATGACCTAGGCTATAATGACCAAATATAACTTGTGTGCTTTCTTAGAGCTTAAACATAAAACCACTTGTCCTGTAGAGGGCGCAGTGGCCAAGTGGTAAGGCGTTGGTCTCGTAAACCAAAGATCATGGGTTCGATCCCCATCTGTGCCTCGTTATTTAAACCCAACCTATTCTACTGAGTGCTATAAACATTTGTGGTGAAGATGACCTGTGGAAGCTCAGCTTCTTTCTACATGAATTATGAGACAACAGATGACACAACAGTGTAAAATTGGTCAGCAATAGGACAATTATACTGAGCAAGACTAGTCCCCAATGTACTGGAGAGAAAGAGCAAAGGCTGGGGCTTTACTACAAGAATTAGACGATCTGGAAAAAAGAATTTTTGCTCAACATGAAGATGACCTAGGCTATAATGACCAAATATAACTTGTGTGCTTTCTTAGAGCTTAAACATAAAACCACTAGTCCAGTAGAGGGCGCAGTGGCCAAGTGGTAAGGCGTAGGTCTCGTAAACCAAAGATCATGGGTTAAATCCCCATCTGTACCTCCCTATTTAAACCTAACCTATTCTACTGAGTGCTATAAACATTTGTGGTGAAGATGACCTGTGGAAGCTCAGCTTCTTTCTACATGAATTATGAGACAACAAATGACACAACAGTGTAAAATTGGTCAGCAATAGGACAATTATACTGAGCAAAACTAGTCCCCAATGTACTTGAGAGAAAGAGTAAGGCTGGGGCTTTACTACAAGAATTATGAGACAACAGTGTAAAATTGGTCAGCAATAGGATAATTATACTGAGCAAGACTAGTCCCCAATGTACTTGAGAGAAAGAGTAAGGGCTGGGGCTTTACTACAAGAATTAGACGATCTGGAAAAAAGAATTTTTGCTCAACATGAAGATGACATAGGCTATAATGACCAAATATAACTTGTGTGCTTTCTTAGAGCTTAAACATAAAACCACTTGTCCAGTAGAGGGCGCAGTGGCCAAGTGGTAAGGCGTTGGTCTCGTAAACCAAAGATCATGGGTTCGATCCCCATCTGTGCCTCGTTACTTAAACCCAACCTATTCAACTGAGTGCTATAAACATTTGTGGTGAAGATGACCTGTGGATGCTCAGCTTCTATCTACATGAATTATGACACAACAGTGTAAAATTGGTCAGCAATAGGACAATTATACTCATCAAAACTAGTCCCCAATGTACTTGAGAGAAAGAGCAAAGGCTGGGGCTTTACTACAAGAATTAGACGATCTGGAAAAAATAATTTTTGCTCAACATGAAGATGACCTAGGCTATTATGACCAAATATAACTTGTGTGCTTTCTTAGAGCTTAAACATAAAACCACTTGTCCTGTAGAGGGCGCTGTGGCCAAGTGGTAAGGCATTGGTCTCGTAAACCAAAGATCATGGGTTCGATCCCTATCTGTGCCTCGTTATTTAAACCCAACCTAATCTACTGAGTGCTATAAACATTTGTGGTGAAGATGACCTGTGGAAGCTCAGCTTCTTTCTACCTGAATTATGAGACAACAGATGACACAACAGTGTAAAATTGGTCAGCAACAGGACAATTATACTGAGCAAGACTAGTCCCCAATGTACTGGAGAGAAAGAGCAAAGGCTGGGGATTTAATAAAATAATTAGACGATCTGGAAAAAAGAATTTTTGCTCAACATGAAGATGACCTAGGCTATAATGACCAAATATAACTTGTGTACTTTCTTAGAGCTTAAACATAAAACGGCTTGACCTGTAGAGGGCGCAGTGGCCAAGTGGTAAGGCGTTGGTCTCGTAAATCAAAGATCATGTGTTCGATCCCCATCTGTGCCTCGTTACTTAAACCCAACCTATTCTACTGAGTGCTATAAACATTTGTGGTGAAGATGACCTGTGGAAGCTCAGCTTCTATCTACATGAATTATGACACAGCAGTGTAAAATTGATCAGCAATAGGACAATTATACTGAGTAATACTAGTCCCCAATGTAATTGAGAGAAAGAGCAAAGGCTGGGGCTTTACTACAAGAATTAGACGATCTGGAAAAAAGAATTTTTGCTCAACATGAAGATGACCTAGGCTATAATGACCAAATATAACTTTTGTGCTTTCTTAGAGCTTAAACATAAAACCACTTGTCCTGTAGTGGCCAAGTGGTAAGGCGTTGGTCTCGTAAACCGAAGATCATGGATTTGATCCCCATCTGTGCCTAGTTATTTAAACCCAACCTAATCTACTGAGTGCTATAAACATTTGTGGTGAAGATGACCTGTGGAAGCTCAGCTTCTTTCTACATGAATTATGAGACAACAGATGACACAACAGTGTAAAATTGGTCAGCAATAGGACAATTATACTGAGCAAGACTAGTCCCCAATGTACTGGAGAGAAAGAGCAAAGGCTGGGGCTTTACTACAAGAATTAGACGATCTGGAAAAAAGAATTTTTGCTCAACATGAAGATGACCTAGGCTATAATGACCAAATATAACTTGTGTGCTTTCTTAGAGCTTAAACATAAAACCACTAGTCCAGTAGAGGGCGCAGTGGCCAAGTGGTAAGGCGTAGGTCTCGTAAACCAAAGATCATGGGTTAAATCCCCATCTGTACCTCCCTATTTAAACCTAACCTATTCTACTGAGTGCTATAAACATTTGTGGTGAAGATGACCTGTGGAAGCTCAGCTTCTTTCTACATGAATTATGAGACAACAAATGACACAACAGTGTAAAATTGGTCAGCAATAGGACAATTATACTGAGCAAAACTAGTCCCCAATGTACTTGAGAGAAAGAGTAAGGCTGGGGCTTTACTACAAGAATTATGAGACAACAGTGTAAAATTGGTCAGCAATAGGATAATTATACTGAGCAAGACTAGTCCCCAATGTACTTGAGAGAAAGAGTAAAGGCTGGGGCTTTACTACAAGAATTAGACGATCTGGAAAAAAGAATTTTTGCTCAACATGAAGATGACATAGGCTATAATGACCAAATATAACTTGTGTGCTTTCTTAGAGCTTAAACATAAAACCACTTGTCCAGTAGAGGGCGCAGTGGCCAAGTGGTAAGGCGTTGGTCTCGTAAACCAAAGATCATGGGTTCGATCCCCATCTGTGCCTCGTTACTTAAACCCAACCTATTCAACTGAGTGCTATAAACATTTGTGGTGAAGATGACCTGTGGATGCTCAGCTTCTATCTACATGAATTATGACACAACAGTGTAAAATTGGTCAGCAATAGGACAATTATACTCATCAAAACTAGTCCCCAATGTACTTGAGAGAAAGAGCAAAGGCTGGGGCTTTACTACAAGAATTAGACGATCTGGAAAAAATAATTTTTGCTCAACATGAAGATGACCTAGGCTATTATGACCAAATATAACTTGTGTGCTTTCTTAGAGCTTAAACATAAAACCACTTGTCCTGTAGAGGGCGCTGTGGCCAAGTGGTAAGGCATTGGTCTCGTAAACCAAAGATCATGGGTTCGATCCCTATCTGTGCCTCGTTATTTAAACCCAACCTAATCTACTGAGTGCTATAAACATTTGTGGTGAAGATGACCTGTGGAAGCTCAGCTTCTTTCTACATGAATTATGAGACAACAGATGACACAACAGTGTAAAATTGGTCAGCAATAGGATAATTATACTGAGCAAGACTAGTCCCCAATGTACTGGAGAGAAAGAGCAAAGGCTGGGGCTTTACTACAAGAATTAGACGATCTGGAAAAAATAATTTTTGCTCAACATGAAGATGACATAGGCTATAATGACCAAATATAACTTGTGTGCTTTCTTAGAGATTAAACATAAAACCACTTGTCCTGTAGAGGGCGCAGTGGCTAAGTGGTAAGGCGTTGGTCTCGTAAACCAAAGATCATGGGTTCGATCCCCATCTGTGCCTCGTTATTTAAACCCAACCTATTCTACTGAGTGCTATAAACATTTGTGGTGAAGATGACCTGTGGAAGCTCAGCTTCTGTCTACATGAATTATGACACAACAGTGTAAAATTGGTCAGCAATAGGACAATTATACTGAACAAGACTAGTCTCCAATGTACTGGAGAGAAAGAGCAAAGGCTGTGGATTTAATAAAATAATTAGACTTCGTAAACCGAAGATCATGGATTTGATCCCCATCTGTGCCTAGTTATTTAAACCCAACCTAATCTACTGAGTGGTATAAACATTTGTGGTGAAGATGACCTGTGGAAGCTCAGCTTCTTTCTACCTGAATTATGAGACAACAGATGACACAACAGTGTAAAATTGGTCAGCAACAGGACAATTATACTGAGCAAGACTAGCCCCCAATGTACTGGAGAGAAAGAGCAAAGGCTGGGGATTTAATAAAATAATTAGACGATCTGGAAAAAAGAATTTTTGCTCAACATGAAGATGACCTAGGCTATAATGACCAAATATAACTTGTGTACTTTCTTAGAGCTTAAACATAAAATGGCTTGACCTGTAGAGGGCGCAGTGGCCAAGTGGTAAGGCGTTGGTCTCGTAAATCAAAGATCATGTGTTCGATCCCCATTTGTGCCTCGTTACTTAAACCCAACCTATTCTACTGAGTGCTATAAACATTTGTGGTGAAGATGACCTGTGGAAGCTCAGCTTCTATCTACATGAATTATGACACAGCAGTGTAAAATTGATCAGCAATAGGACAATTATACTGAGTAATACTAGTCCCCAATGTAATTGAGAGAAAGAGCAAAGGCTGGGGCTTTACTACAAGAATTAGACGATCTGGACAAAATAATTTTTGCTCAACATGAAGATGACCTAGGCTATAATGACCAAATATAACTTTTGTGCTTTCTTAGAGCTTAAACATAAAACCACTTGTCCTGTAGAGGGCGTAGTGGCCAAGTGGTAAGGCGTTGGTCTCGTAAACTGAAGATCATGGATTTGATCCCCATCTGTGCCTAGTTATTTAAACCCAACCTAATCTACTGAGTGCTATAAACATTTGTGGTGAAGATGACCTGTGGAAGCTCAGCTTCTTTCTACATGAATTATGAGACAACAGATGACACAACAGTGTAAAATTGGTCAGCAATAGGATAATTATACTGAGCAAGACTAGTCCCCAATGTACTGGAGAGAAAGAGCAAAGGCTGGGGCTTTACTACAAGAATTAGACGATCTGGAAAAAAGAATTTTTGCTCAACATGAAGATGACCTAGGGCTATAATGACCAAATATAACTTGTGTGCTTTCTTAGAGCTTAAACATAAAACACTTTTCCTGTAGAGGGCGCAGTGGCCAAGTGGTAAGGTGTTGGTCTCGTAAACCAAAGATCATGGGTTCGATCCCCATCTGTGCCTCGTTACTTAAACCCAACCTATTCTACTGAGTGCTATAAACATTTGTGGTGAAGATGACCTGTGGAAGATCAGCTTCTATCTACATGAATTATGACACAACAGTGTAAAATTGGTCAGCAATAGGACAATTATACTGAGCAAAACTAGTCCCCAATGTACTTGAGAGAAAGAGCAAAGGCTGGGGCTTTACTAGAAGAATTAGACGATCTGCAAAAAAGAATTTTTGCTCAACATGAAGATGACCTAGGCTATAATGACCAAATATAACTTGTGTGCTTTCTTAGAGCTTAAACATAAAACCACTTGTCCTGTAGAGGGTGCAGTGGCCAAGTGGTAAGGCGTTGGTCTCGTAAACCAAAGATCATGGGTTCAATCCCCATCTGTGCCTCCCTATTTATACCCAACCTATTCTACTCAGTGCTATAAACGTTTGTGATGAAGATGACCTGTGGAAGCTCAGCTTCTATCTACATGCATTATGACACAACAGTGTAAAATTGGTCAGCAATAGGACAATTATACTGAGCAAGACTAGTCCCCAATGTACTGGAAAGAAAGAGCAAAGGCTGGGGCTTTACTACAAGAATTAGACGATCTGGAAAAAATAATTTTTGCTCAACATGAAGATGACCTAGGCTATAATGACCAAATATAACTTGTGTGCTTTCTTAGAGCTTAAACATAAAACCACTTGTCCTGTAGAGGGCGCTGTGTTGCCGAGTGGTAAGGCGTTGGTCCCGTAAACCAAAGATCATGGGTTCGATCCCCATCTGTGCCTTGTTACTTAAACCCAAGCTATTCTACTGAGTGCTATAAACATTTGTGGTGAAGATGACCTGTGGAAGCTCAGCTTCTTTCTGCATGAATTTAGAGACAACAGATGACACAACAGTGTAAAATCGGTCAGCAACAGGACGATTATACTGAGCAAGACTAGTCCCCAATGTACTGGAGAGAAAGAGCAAAGGCTGGGGATTTAATAAAATAATTAGACGATCTGGAAAAAAGAATTTTTGCTCAACATGAAGATGACCTAGGCTATAATGACCAAATATAACTTGTGTGCTTTCTTAGAGCTTAAACATAAAACCACTTGACCTGTAGAGGGTGCAGTGGCCAAGTGGTAAGGCGTTGGTTTTGTAAACCAAAGATCATGGGTTCAATCCCCATCTGTGCTTCCCTATTTTTACCCAACCTATTCTACTGAGTGCTATAAACATGTGTGGTGAAGATGACCTCTGGAAGCTCAGCTTCTTTCTACATGAATTATAAAACAACAGTGTAAAATTGGTCAGCAATAGGACAATTATACTGAGCAAGACTAGTCCCCAATGTACTGGAGAGAAAGAGCAAAGGCCCCAGCCTTACTACAAGATTTAGACGATCTGGAAAAAAGAATTTTTGCTCAACATGAAGATGACATAGGCTATAATGACCAAATATAACTTGTGTGCTTTCTTAGAGATTAAACATAACACTTCTAGTCCTGTTGAGGGCGCAGTGGCCAAGTGGTAAGGCGTTGGTCTCGTAAACCAACTCCTGGAGTGGATAGCGAGGGCTAGAAGTCATCGGTCTGTTAGGAGGTTGGTATCTAGCGGCTGGTGGGTGTGAGGGCGCCGTTGGTCGTGGAGGTTGTACCCGTGGTGTGACCTGGTTTGTCTTGCGAGTATCCGCATATTCATCCGCCAACTTCGCGGCCTCTGGTAGCATCATGGGCCTGCGATCTCTCACCCAGTCTTTGACGTCCGTCTGGATGTGATTGTAAAATTGCTCCAGGAGCATTAGTTGCAAAATGTCCTCTGCGGTGGTGGCCTGGCTGCTGTTAACCCAGTTAGAGGCCGACAGGGATAACTGGCATGCCCATTCCGCGTAAGAGTCTTTCGTGGTTTTGCGTGAGTCCCTGAACTTCTGTCGGTGGGACTCTGGGGTTACTGCATAACGAGCCAGGAGCACTTCTTTAACCCTGGCGTAGCTATGAATATCCTGATCTGGCACGGTCCGGAAAGCATCAGAAGCTTTGCCTGACAGTTTGCCTGACAATATTGCAACCCACTCTCCTCTAGCTATTCGGTGCAGGTTACATTGTCTCTCAAAATCTGCCAGGTAGTTATCAATTTCACAGTCCTTTTCATCAAAAGCTTTAAAAGCGCTAAACGGAATCTTCCTTGTGTCTGCTGTACTGTACTCACTGTTTGGAGAATGTGCAGCTGCTTGTTGGACTGCTGCCAGTTTTAACTGTAGTTCTGCGTCTCTTATTTGTTTATCCTTCTGTAGTTCTGCCTTTGCTAACAGGTCCATCACTTTCAGCACCACATCCGCCGTTGGGTTCGGACCGAACCATGCTAGCTTCTCTCTCATTAGCTTGTTGGCTGGCGATTCCTCTTCCTGAATCACTGGTGTCTCCATCTCTTGTACTGCTGGCGTTGCTGCAATCCCGTTCTCCTGGTCTAGCTCCATTAATTCTGCTATGATGACCCGCTTGGTTTTGTTGCTAGCAATCCTTCCACGAACTTCCAGTAGTTCTTCCAGTGTCTGCTTGGAATCCGGGTGTAAAGGAGAGTAGAAGGGAAAATCCCGCTGCTTCCAACCAGTTGTGACGGTATTAAGATGATATCCCCATCAAAGTCTTCCCTTCTCCCCATAAAGGAAATCACCCCAATATTCCACGAGGAGGAATATTCCTGGAATCGCCCAATAAGCCACACATGGGTCACGCTTACTGCTGGAACAAGACAGCTTTAATGTTACAACACAGAGCTTATAAGTAATTTACAAACTGTTACAATGACAAATCTCCGCCCCCTCACACTGGGGCTTCCATACAGATGATAAGCAGACATTTCGGAGCCGACCTTGAAAACACATTTTCTTTAGATAATGACATCAGTGACGTTAATCACTAGTTGTACAGAATACATTATCTAGACAGCCTGACCACAATGAAGCAATCAGAATAATTAACATGAGCCACTTCTAATAACAGTAAACAGTAACCACATGGCTCCTTCACACACACACAATAGACCATTTACCCTTTGAAATAGGGAGCTGGCTGAGGAAGGGTCATTAACATATCAATAGCCTGTTAGCCGAGGAGTGAGTCCCACCTTAAAAAATCCTCTAACACACAGCTTATATTACTTAGCAGGGAGAATTACACTGAAGCATCCTTCACAGAGCTTAAACATAAAGATACTTGTCCGGGAGAGGGCACAGTGGCCAAGTGGTAAGGCGTTGGTCTCGTAAACCAAAGGTCAGGGGTTCAATCCCTATCTGTGCCTCCCTATTTAAACCCAACCTACTCTACTGAGTGCTATAAACATTTGTTGCTGAAGATGACCTGTGGAAGCTCAGCTTCTTTCTACATGAATTATGAGACAACAGATGACACAACAGTGTAAAATTGGTCAGCAACAGGACAATTAGGCTGGGGATTTAACAAAATAATTAGACAATCCGGAAAAAAATTTTTTTGCTCAACATGAAGATGACCTAGGCTATAATGACCAAATATAACGTGTGTGCTTTCTTAGAGCTTAAACATAAAACCACTTGTCCTGTAGAGGGCGCAGTGGCCAAGTGGTAAGGTGTTGGTCTCGTAAACCAAAGATCATGGGTTCAAACCCCATCTGTGCCTCCCTATTTAAACCCAACCTATTCTACTGAGTGCTATAAACATTTGTGGTGAAGATGACCTGTGGAAGCTCAGCTTATTTCTACCCGAATTATGAGACAACAGATGACACAACAGTGTAAAATTGGTCAGCAACAGGACAATTATACTGAGCAAGACTAGTCCCCAATGTACTGGAGAGAAAGAGCAAAGGCTGGGGATTTATTAAAAGAATTAGACGATCTAGAAAAAATTATTTTTGCTCAACATGACCTATGCTGTAATGACCAAATATAACTTGTGTGCTTTCTTAGAGCTTAAATATAAAGATAACTGACCTGTAGAGGGCGCAGTGGCCAAGTGGTAAGGAGTTGGTCTCGTAAACCAAAGATCATGGGTTCAATCCCCATCTGTGCCACTTTTTTTAAACCCAACCTAATCTACGGAGTGCTATAAACATTTGTGGTGAAGATGACCTGTGGAAGCTCAGCTTCTTTCTACATGAATTATGAGACAACAGATGACACAACCGTGTAAAATTGGTCAGCAATAGGACAATTATACTGATCAAGACTAGTCCCTAATGTACTGGAGAGAAAGAGCATAGGCTGGGGATTTATTAAAAGATTTAGACGATCTGGAAAAAAATATTTTTGCTCAACATGAAGATGACCTAGGCTATAATGACCAAATATAACTTGTGTGCTTTCTTAGAGCTTAAACATAAATAGACACTTCTTGTAGAGGGCGCAGTGGCCAAGTGGTAAGGCGTTGCTCTCGTAAACCAAAGATCATGGGTTCAATCCCCATCTGTGCCTCCCTATATAAACCCAACCTATTCTACTCAGTGCTATAAACATGACCTGTGGAAGCTCAGCTTCTTTCTACATGAATTTTGAGACAACTGTAGAGAAAGAGCAAAGGCTGGGGCTTTACTACAAGAAATAGACGATCTGGAAAAAAGATTTGTTGCGCAATATGAAGATGACCTAAGCTATAATGACCAAATATAACTTGTGTGCTTTCTTAGAGCTTAAACATAAATAGACTCTTCTTGTAGAGGGCGCTGTGGCCAAGTGGTAAGGCGTTGCTCTCGCAAGCCCAAGATCATGGGTTCAATCCCCATCTGTGCCTCTTTTATTAAACCTAATCTACTCAGTACTATAAACATTTGTGATAAATTAGGGAACTCTATAAACATGATGTATGAATCTGGTGCTTTGTATTTCCTCCAATTGTAGGGAAATTAGTTCAGACTGACACTACATATAATATTTGCTAGAAAAGGAGAAAGTTATTGTCTTCATCCATGGTCACCATCTTCTTCCTGGACTGATGTCGGCTCAGAGATGACACAATCATGGAAATCCTGGTGTCTGTGCAGATATTTGCTATGGTAACAAAAGTCTGATCAGATCTGAACCCTTCTGCAACCTCTCTCTGTGTTACTTATTAGAATTTACAATCTGATCCCTGGGGGAGGGGAGAAGGGAAATGTTTTATCCTGCCTACGGCAGACTGATGACATCTACTCTGGCGAAGTCGCTGACTGAAGCTCACGGCTGGCTTTTAGGCTGCATTCAGTTTTGTAGCGTGAAGATCCAAAATGCTGGAGGAGAAAAAAATCAATTATTGCCTAAGTGGTCCCCCGCTGGTGCTTCTGGCTCCTCCCCCTTGTCCAGTTCCCCCAATAGCAAGTCACTTGCTATGAGGACACTGGTGTGTGATCGCTCCCGATCCCTTCTCTATGCATCCATAAGGCACAAGGTGTCTCGGCCCCTCCCCCCCACTTTCACCTCATGGACTCAATGGGCCAGATTCACATAGAATTACGCCGGCGTATCAGCAGATACTCCGACGTAAGTCCGAATCTAAGGCCGTCGTATGGTTAAGTGTATTCTCAAACTGAGATACACTTAAACATGCCTAAGATACGACGGCCAGCGCCGTTGTATCTTAGGGTGCAATATCTACGCTGACCGCTAGGTGGCGCTTCCATTGCGGTCGGCGTAGAATATGCAAATGACTAGTTACGACGATTCACGAACGTACGATTGCCCGTCGTAGTGATTTTACGTTGTTTCCGTAAGAGTTACGCGGCGTAAAGATAAACATGCCCCCTAGGTGGCGTACTCAATGTTAAGTATGGCCATCGTTCCCGTGTCGCAATTTGAAAATTTTACGTTGTTTGCGTAAGTTGTCCGTGAATGGCGCTGGACGACATTTACGTTAACGTCGAAACCAATGACGTACTTGCGACGTAATTTCGCGCAATGCACGGCGGGAAAATTCGAGACGGAGCATGCGCAGTACGATCGGCGCGGGAACGCGCCTAATTTAAATGATCCACGCCCCCTACCTGGATCATTTGAATTAGGCGGGCTTGCGCCGGTTGACTTTACGCTACTCCGACTCAAGTTTACAGGCAAGCGCTTTGTGAATCAAGCACTTGCCCGTAAAACTTGCGGCGGTGTAACGTAAAGGAGATACGTTACGCCGCCGCAGTTATACGAGAATCTGGCCCACTGACTGTGATCTGACATTACATCCGCTCACATCTTTTTATCCTTTTAGGTAAAATATTATTACTAAATATCATGTGTAGAATCAAACAATAGATGGAAGATTCACATTTTATTGTCATATATACAAAAACCAAATACAGCATTCTTGAAACTTGACATAAAAACAGATCTTTTTGAGGGTGCAGTGGCCAAGTGGTAAGGCGTTGGTCTCGTAAACCAAAGATCATGGGTTCAATCCCCATCTGTGCCTCGTTCTCTAAAACCGAGTATTAGCGATACCACATATGTATGCGTTTTTTGTAGATGTGCAAGAAAAAATCATGTGCACTTTTGCATTTGTTTTTTTAATCCAACCTAAAACTTACCGACTTTTGACCCCAAACGTAACCCTGACACTAATCTAGTATAAGCCCCATCTAGCTGTTTTATCTTTATTTATATTTTGTGTCTACAGCTTCTCCTCTGACTCAGAAACAATGTATCTTTTCAGGGGCGGACTGACAACTCATGGGGAGCTCGGGCAATAGGAGATTATGGAGCTCCCGGGCAATAGGAAATTATGGGGTCCCGGGCAATAGGAGATTATGGGGGCCCCGGGCAATAGGAGATTATGGGGGCCCGGGCAATAAGAGATTATGGGGCCCCCGGGCAATAGGAGATTATGGGGGCCCCGGGCAATAGGAGATTATGGGGGCCCGGGCAATAGGAGATTATGGAGCTCCCGGGCAATAGGAAATTATGGGGTCCCGGGCAATAGGAGATTATGGGGGCCCCGGGCAATAGGAGATTATGGGGGCCCGGGCAATAAGAGATTATGGGGGCCCCGGGCAATAGGAGATTATGGGGGCCCCGGGCAATAGGAGATTATGGGGGCCCGGGCAATAAGAGATTATGGGGCCCCCGGGCAATAGGAGATTATGGGGCCCCCGGGCAATTCAAGATTATGAGGCCCCAGGCAATAGGATATTATGGGGGCCCCGGGGCAATGGGAGATTATGGGGCCCCTGGGCAATAGGAGATTATGGGGCCCCCGGGCAATTCGAGATTATGAGGCCCCAGGCAATAGGATATTATGGGCCCAATCCTATTTAATGTGTTCATAAACGACCTGGAGGATGGGGGTGAAAAGTGAAATCTCTGGGGTAGATTCACAGAGAATTTACGCCGGCGCTAGGGGCGCTTCCGTTGTTGTCGGCGTAGAATATGCCAATTTCCTAGATACGCCGATTCACAAACGTACGTGCGCCCGGCGTTCGTATTTTACGTAGTTTGCGTTAAGGCTTTTTCGGCGTAAGGTTGTTCCTGCTATTAGGAGGCGCAGCCAATGTTAAGTATGGACGTTGTTCCCGCTTCGAAATTTGAATTTTTTACGTCGTTTGCGTAAGTCGTTCGCGAATAGGGCTGGACGTAATTTTTCGTTCATGTCGAAACCAATACGTCGTTTCGCCGTACTTGGAAGCAATGCACACTGGGATATGTACATGGACGGCGCATCACGTCAGGTCATCATAAATTTACATAAAACACGCCCCCCTTCCACATTTGAATTTTGCGCGCTTACGCCGCCCCCTTTTACGCTACGCCGCCGCAACTTACGGAGCAAGTGCTTTGTGAATACAGCACTTGCTCCTGTAAGTTACGGCGGCGTATCGTAAAGACAATACGCTGCGCCGCCGTATCATTGCGCGCCCCTACCTGAATCTACCCCACTGTATTTGTGGACAATACTAAGCTAAGCAGGGAAATAACTTCTCCTCAGGATGTGGTAACTCTGCCAGAAGATCTGAACAAATGAATGGGGGGCAACTACATGGCAAATGAGGTTTAATGTAAAAAAAGGTAAAATAATGCATTTGGGTGGCAAAAATATGAATGCAATCTATACACTGGGGGGAGAACCTCTGGGGGAATCTAGGACGGAAAAGGACCTGGGGGTCCTAGTACATGAGAGGCTCAGCAATGCCAAGCTGCTGCTAACAAAGCAAACAGAATATTGGCATTAAAAAGGCGATTAACTCCAGAGATAAAGCGATAATTCTCCCGCTCTACAAGACTCTGGTCCGGCCGCACCTGGAGTATGCCGTCCAGTTCTGGGCACCAGTCCTCAGGAAGGATGTGCTGGAAATGGAGAGAGTACAAAGAAGGGAAACAAAGCTAATAAAGGGTCTGGAGGATATTAGTGATGAGGAAAGGTTGGGAGCTCTGAACTTATTCTCTCTGGAGGAGAGACGCTTGAGAGGGGAGATGATTTCAATGTACAAATACTGTACTGGTGACCCCATGATAGGGAGACAACTTTTTTGCCAAAGGGAGTTTAATAAGACACGTGGCCACTCATTACAATTTGAGGAAAAGAGGTTTAATCCTAAACTACATAAGGGTTCTTTACTGTAAGCGCGGCAAGGATGTTGAATTCCCTTCCACCGGCGGTGGTCTCAATCGTTTCAAAAAAATATTAGATAAGCACCTGAACGACCACAACATACAACCTCACCTACTATGTAACTCTGGAGTCTGATGAAACTGGAAAATCTCCGTGGACTGTGATGTAAAGAGGAGCTCTGTGGAATCTTGTGTAAGGGGGGCTTAGGTGACCAGAGACCCCCTTACATCAGACTTTCCCTTTATACCAGAGTCCGCAGAATCCCCCTTACATCAGAGTTCTCCTTTACATCACAGTTCACAGTGTTCCCTCTTACAACAGGGTCCGCAGAGTTCCCCCTTGCACTGTAAAGGGGAACCCTACAAACTTTGATATAAGGGGGAACTCTGTGCTGAGTTAGATTAATATGATCTTCATGTAAAAGGACAATTATGTTGTTTGCCTTTTGTTATGCCTTGAAGACATTGCTACTAGCACTAGCGACATCTTCGTAGCTTAAATATTCATATTTGCACTAAAAACTGACGAATAGGCTAACTTTTTGAGCTGTCTGTAACTTTTTTGTGTCCTGTCAGTAAAACATTGGTTCCGTCAGTAGATTTATTTTATTGTTTTGTGTCAGTAAATTTCATTTCAGGAGGTTGGCAACCCTGCTGGGGAAGATGGCTGGAACCTTTCTGTGACACGATGAAGTAAATGTTGATAAATGTAAAGTTATGCACTTAGGGACTAAGAATATGCATGCATCATACATACTAGGGGGAGTACAACTGGGGGGGTCTGTAGTGGAGAAGGATCTGGGGGTTTTAGTTGATCATAAGCTCAATAATGGCATGCAATGCCAAGCTGCGGTTTCCAAAGCGAGCAAAGTCCTTTCTTGTATAAGAGAGGTATGGACTCCAGAGACAGAGATATAATTTTGCCCCTGTACAAATCATTAGTAAGACCTCATCTGGAATACGCAGTTCAGTTTTGGGCACCAGTTCTCAAGAAGGATATCGGAGAACTGGAGAAAGTGCAGAGAAGGGCAACCAAACTGATAAGAGGCATGGAGGAGCTCAGCTATGAGGAAAGATTAGAGGAACTAAATTTATTCTCTCATGAGAAGAGGAGAATTAGGGGGGATATGATCAACATGTACAAATATATAAGAGGTCCATACAGTGAACTTGGTGTTGAGTTATTCACTTTACGGTCATCACTGAGGACAAGGGGGCACTCTTTACGTCTAGAGGAAAAGAGATTTCACCTCCAAATACGGAAAGGTTTTTTCACAGTAAGAGCTGTGAAAATGTGGAACAGACTCCCTCCAGAGGTGGTTCTGGCCAGATCAGTAGATTGCTATAAGAAAGGTCTGGATTCTTTCCTAAATGTACAGAATATAACTGAGTACTAAGATTTGTAGGTAAAGTTGATCCAGGGAAAATCCGATTGCCTCTCGGGGGATCAGGAAGGAATTTTTTCCCCTGCTGTAGCAAATTGGATCTCATGCTCTGCTGGGGTTTTTCGCCTTCCTCTGGATCAACTGTGGGTATGGAGTTGGGTGTATGGGATTGTATTGTTTGTTTTTGTTTTTTTTTGTGGTTGGACTGGATGGACTTTTTTCAACCTGACTAACTATGTAAGTGCTGTGGGACCCCCTGTATGGAAAGTCATGAGGAGGAAAAGTGTTATGCACTATGGACGTCTGCCGGTTGTGCTGGATTGAAGTTGAGCAGTAAAGCATTTAAAAGGAAACTGGACGGGACATTCATTTATTCCAGACAACAGGCCTTATGCTGCGTACACACGGACGTTTTTAATGGTCTAGAAAAAAAGACGTTTTTTTCAACCCGATTATTGTTAAGCCGGCCTTGCCTACACACGATCGTGAAAAAAAAAAAGCTCTAGCAAAGCGCGGTGACGTGCAACACGTACGACGGCACTATAAAGGGAAAGTTCCATTCGGATGGCGCCACCCTTGGGGCTGCTTTTGCTGATTTTGTATTAGTAAAAGTTTGGTGAGAGACGATTCGCGCTTTTCAGTCTTCATGTTTTTCTGTCTGTTACAGCGTGATGAATGCGCGATCTCCATTCCGACCGCTAGTTTTACCAGAACGAGCGCTTCCGTCTCATAACTTGCTTCTGAGCATGCGCGTTTTTTTTCACGTCGTTAAAGCCCACACACGACCTTTTTTTCACGACGTTTAAAACGACAACGTTAAAAATGACGTGAAAATTTAGAGCATGTTCTACATTTTTAATGGCCATTTTTTACGTCGTGAAAAATGCTCTGGAGACCACACACTGTCGTTTTTAATGACATAAAAAAAACGTAATTTTTGACATCCCGAAAAACGGTCGTGTGTACGCGGCATTAGGCCGGGACTATGGAGGAGGAGGGCCAGGGGAAGTATGACACAATATGGCAGAGAATCTCTTCACAATAGGTTGTTGACTGTCCCATCCAAGAAGCTAATCGCCAACCAATGAGAGGGACTCTTACAAATTTCCAGTCACTATTTCAGCTGTTTTAAAATTATTCTATTTAAAAAAAATGAACACAGCTCTGGCCTTATGCCATCTTGCACAAAATGCTTTTTACGGTGTGTTCAACAGAAAGTAATTAAGAGACGTTAAGTGTTAGAGTTCAACTCACAAAATAAGATCAAAGAATTGATCCTTTGACTGACCATCTTTCTTTCCTTATAGGGTCACATATTTATCTATGTTAGTCATAAGAGTTTAGTTTTGGTCTTATAGTTTAGGAGTTTAGTTTTGGTCTTCGCCTGACGCCGCGCAGAGCGGCGAGCACAGTATTCTCAAAGGAAATGCTCCCAACGTTGCGCCGGCGCAACGTAAATTCCTAGGCGTAAGCCGGCCTAATTCAAAGTAGGTGGGAGTGGGCGTGATCCATTTAAATGAACCGTGACCCCATGCAAATGATGGGCCAAACGAACGGCGCATGCCCGTCCCGTGGACGCTCCCAGTGCGCATTCTCAAAATCTTGTCGGAAAGAACTCTTAAGATACGTCGAATCACTGAACGTAACCTACGCCCAGCCCTATTCACGTAGTACTACGTAAACGACGTAAAATACGACGGCTGTTCTGTGGTCCATACCTTTGCATGGGTTGCGCCTCCTATATGTGGAATAACTTTACGTTCGTGAATCGGTGTATCTCAGTCATTTGCATATTCAACGTGTAAATCAATGGGAGCGCCCCTTGCGGCCAGCGTAAATATGCACCCAAGATACGACGGCGTAGGAAACTTACATCAGTCGGAGGAAGCCTATTTTCAGGCGTATCTAGTTCGGCGCATAGATACGACGGCGCACATTTACACTTACGCGGCGTATCTCGAGATACGTCGGCGTAAGTGTTACGTGAATCCGGGCCATAGGGTTTAGTTTCGGTCTTATAGGGTCACATATTTATCTATGTTAGTCATAAGAGTTTAGTTTTGGTCTTATAGGGTTTGAGTTTAGTTTCGGTCTTATAGGGTTTGAGTTTAGTTTTGGTCTTATAGGGTCACATATTTATCTATGTTAGTCATAAGAGTTTAGTTTAGGTCTTATAGGGTCACAAATGTATCTATGTTAGTCATAGGAGTTTAGTTTTGGTCTGATAGGGTTTAGTTTCGGTCTTATAGGGGCAGATCCACATACATTTGCGTGGGCGCAGCGTATGTGAGATACACTACGCCGCTGTAACTTACTTTGCAAATCTTTGAATCCTGAAACAATTCGCGCCGTAAGTTACGGCGGCGTAGTGTATCTCTTGCGGCGTAAGGGCGCGGAATTCAAATGCGGCGAGTAGGTGGCGTGTTTCATTTAAATGAAGCGTGTCCCCGCGCCGAACGAACTGCGCATGCCCCGTCCGTCAAAACTTCCAGGGTACATTGCTCCAAATGACGTCGCAAGGACGTCATTGTTTTCGTCGTGAAGGTAAATGGCGTCCAGCCCCATTCACGGACGATTTACGCAAATGACGTAAAATTTTCAAAATGATACGCGGGAACGACGGCCATACTTAACATTGAGTACGCCACCAGATAGCTGCTTTAACTATACGCCGGAAAAAGCCGAACGGAAACGACGTAAAAGAATGCGACGGCCGCTCGTACGTTCGTGGATCGTCGGAAAAAGCTAATTTGCATACTCAACCCGGATTACGACGTGAACGCCACCCAGCGGCCGCCGGAAAATTGCATCTTAGATCCGACGGCGTACTAAGGCGTACGCCTGTCGGATCTAACACAGATGCCGTCGTATCTTGTTTGGTGGATACCAAAACAAAGGTACGACACGCAAAATTTGAAATTACGCGGCGTATCAACAGATACGCCGGCGTAATTTCTTTGAGGATCTGCCCCATAGGGTTTGAGTTTAGTTCCGGTCTTATAGGGTTTGAGTTTAGTTTTGATCTTATAGGGTCACATGTTTATCTAGGTTAGGCATAAGAGTTTAGTTTTGGTCTTATAGGGTTTAGTTTCGGTCTTATAGGGTTTGAGTTTAGTTTTGGTCTTATAGGGTCACATATTTATCTATGTTAGTCATAAGAGTTTAGTTTTGGTCTTATAGGGTTTAGTTTCGGTCTTATAGGGTTTGAGTTTAGTTTTGGTCTTATAGGATCAAAAATGTATCAATGTTAGTCATAAGAGTTTAGTTTCCTATTTCCAAACCGTGGTTGTGACGTTTGTCTGGTATGAAGCCAGTTCAGAATTCTCCTGTTCATGTTTTCCTTCATGTATTGTGAATGTGGGGCGTGCCAATTCTTCACTGCCAAATTCTAAGTCTTTTTATGTGTATAAAAAGACTTAGAATTTGGCAGTGAAGAATGAGAGCGGGCACAGAGCTGAGAACTTCCCGATCAAAATGCAGCCCTCTGTATGGAGACATCTAGAGGAGATAAAATCTGGCTCAAATTGCCGAGGATACCACTGCTCTGGAGAATTACTGTCCATTAAGAAGATTAATGACAAACTGACTTTTCTGGATAATATAAAGCCAGCCGGGAAAACCATGAAAGAGAACATTGGCAGTGTTCACACCGATCTCTCTCTCCGTCTACCAATAGACTTCCCCGTCATGAAGCTGCAGCATGTCACCGATTGGGAATCTTTACAAGAAATTCTGGAATCAAAATCTTTCAAGGGAAGAGGAGACCACAAGAGAGAAGAATTCAGAGACCTCTCATTCTGGAGTGCAGACATCTGTCCAAAGTACATAGAGAGCGCTCGCCAACAGGCCTATGACAAAGTCAGACGTGTGAGAAATGCCGAAGGATTCCAGACAAAGATAAAGGAACAATATGCCAGCTCTCCGGCGTTTGATCAATCGGCTTCTCAGTACGGCAACTTCAGACTTTCCTTCCCATTGTCCTACCTTCTGTCCTTGTACAAGACTCAGCACTGCGGGGGTGAGGAACCTCAACTGAGGATTCTGGGGACCGATATCTACAAACAGGAGATTGCTCACTACATTGTAGTTCACCGTCCCAACGCCGATCAGTTCAATGACCTTCCAACTGTGCCACCTGCCCAGAACATCTCTGGACATATGCCCTTTGTCTACCGGATGGAGGAAAGATTGTTCTGGAGGCCAGAATCCACCTCCAGATCTCTGAAGCTGAAAATCTCGAAGAAAAACTGCCAGGTGAGATGGTCAGACCCTCCTCCTCGTTCTAGAAGGTCAGTGCTCTGGCGTAAAAAGCGTGCCTATGAACCTCGCTGTGTGTGGAATGCGCTGGTGGTTGCCTTTCACCTACCTGACAATGGACGGCTTCAACTCCCTATGTCACAGCTTCTGACCAACCTGACTCCTTGTGATGTCCTACAGCCTTTCTTGGGCCAAACACCGATGCAGGATTATGAAGCCGAGGAAAAGATAAGAATTCTGAGTAAAAAGTTTAGTAGAGAGAGGACAAAGTAAGACCATCACAGTGACATTTATGTGGTATGTATTGTGCGTATCTTGGTAAATGCAATATATTTGTATAAAATTTTGGGGGGAAAAAATTGCGCTACTTATATCAACAAGCGACCAGCATCAGCAATAAGACTAATTGCACAAGGTAAAAGGACAGTGGAGAGGCAGCGCTATAGAATAAATGTGTACTCCTGATTGATGTCCAAGGGGTGTGGGCTCAATGTGGGGTACTATATAAAGTGCCAAGTGCATACAGTGCCTTGCGAAAGTATTCGGCCCCCTTGAACTTTGCGACCTTTTGCCACATTTCAGGCTTCAAACATAAAGATATCAAACTGTAATTTTTTTTTGAAGAATCAACAACAAGTGGGACACAATCATGAAGTGATGCCAACACAGGGTAACAGCACACACCTTGTCTGGGAGATCAGGCACACAAATGTGACTCGAGTATAAGCCGAGGGGGGCATTTTCAGCACAAAAAAATGTGCTGGAAAAACTCGGCTTATACTCGAGTATATACGGTATATGTAGCACTGCACGCAGATTTTTGGTATATCACTTGATACGTTTCATATATTTTTTCTATATATTTGTATATTGTATAATCTACTGATTTACACAGAAGTGAAAACAAAGTTTTCATGAATCTGAGATAGTATGTCGGAATTTAAGGTGTGACCTCTGAATACTGGCATAGTATCTAAAACTCAGACATATTTTTGGAGAACACGGTGATATTGCCTCAGAATTCCGAGATATTATTTATTTGCCCTCAGGGCTCTTCTGTTTTGTAGGGCGGGGCCAAGTTATTAGAAAAAAAAAAACCTCCTGCAAATTCTCAGATAACTTGTCAGACCTCTGAGATCCAGTCTAGTAAGAAAAAAAAAGCGAGAAAGTGAAGGAGATCTGCCAGAAAACACGCTGATAGGCTGCAGGAGATCTGCTGAAGGAAAACCAGGGATTTTTTTCAGCAGAAACGTGGGGGAACGCAGTTCCGGCAACTTCCAAACTGAATGTATGTAATAGAAAGAGGTGCTGGATGGGTCTATTAATGCTGGCTGCTGGGGGATATATTGTTGCTGAAGGGGATCTATTTTTGCGAAGGAAGGGGGTTTATTGTTGCTGGGGAGTTCTTCTGTCACTCGTATTGGGTCAGTCATTGCTGAAAGGGATGTACTGTTGAGGGAGGGGTCTTTGTTGCTGGCTGCAGGAGGGTCTATTGATGCTGGCTACCGGGGAATCTATTGCTGCTGGAGGGGATCTATTTTTGCAGGGGGTCTATTGTTGCTGGTGGGGGATATATTGTTGCTGTGGGTGGGTCTTGTGTTGCAGGGGGACGATCGTTGCTAGGAGGGATCTGCTGGCTGTTGGAGGTTATATTGATGCTGACTGTTGGGAGTCCATTGTTGCTGCGCTGGATTTGTTGTCGCTGGGGTGTCCATTTTATATTCTATTTTACTGCCTTTCTTGTTATCATTAACAAATTCCATACAAAATACTTAGCACCGCAAAATGATACTTGCTTCTGTATTTTCTAAAAGGGGTGGTACTGGGAGGTGGGTAAGGGGTGGAACCAAGGAACAGTGCTCAGAGGTGGTGTAACGGAATGACCCGTGATACCCAGAGACTTTTGAAGGATGTGGGGTACTCCTGTGCCAGCTTCACTAATGACTCTTGGGTCTAGGGTCATCCTATGTCCTATAGGGGCATAGGATGACTGAGAAATGATATCTCGGATTACATGAGATGGGACAGTAACGATAATTCATGTATTGCAGGATATCTTGAAATATTACAAGTTGTTAATTCTGAACACAACAGGTCAATAGGAGAGTGTCTCCTTCAATGTGGTACATAGACTGTTGAGGTGCTAATTAAGTCTACCTGGCTCCTAAGATAGTTCATTGTCTATTGTGCTAATTAAGTCTGGCTTCTGAAGGATCTCTCATTGTGTGATGCTAATGACACTGTATTGTGTGAAAGTTCTATTGATGATAGATATGTGTTGGCAGTCTGAAAGGTCAGATGTCTGACCTTTCAGGTGTTGTGAATTAGCATGTCAATTATGTTTACTAAAGGAATGTGTTTTATGTTGCAGGTGAGAATAACTTATCGCAGAGTCAGAACGTCTGGGTTATGAATAGTAATTAGCTCATCTGAATGTCATTATCTAACGGAATGTGTATTGAGCACCCATTGTGTCATGTTATGGGTGGAGTTGAGTCATTATCCATATTTGGCTTCTAACTGTATAAAAACCTGAGAGTTTACCATTAAAGTGGTCATTCGTTTGGAACCATAGAACAGAGCTTGTGACTCGTTATTCTGGGGGGGGGGGAATCCAATGGATCGTGTCTGCTGGATTGTTGGAGTGTCGGATAAGCATGTCGTGGGTTGGTGGAATGGAATATTGTAAACGGCGTTAACCCCTGACCGTAACAGGTGGATAAGGGGGCGGAGTCAAGGGTGGCTTGGAAGGGAGGAGTTCCTGCACCTATTCTCTCAGGAAAAAAAGCCCTGAGGAAAATAAAATAAAATATGCTAGTAAGCTGCAGGAGATCTGCTAAAAAGGAAAAAAAAAAAAACGAATAAGCTGCAGAACATCTGCTAGAAAAAAATAAAAATAAAAGAATACATGCTAATAGGCTGTAGGAGATCTGCCAGAAAACACGCCGATAGGCTGCAGGAGATCTGCTGAAGGAAAAAAAATTGCTAGTAAGCTTCAGGAGATCTACTAAAGAAGTAAAAAAAAAAGTAAAAAACAAAAAAACTAATAAGCTGCAGAACATCTGCAGGAGATCTGCTGAAAGAAAAAAAATGCTAGTAAGTTGCAGCATTTAAGGTACAAACGCTTCAGTGATTCGAGCCTAGAGAGACTCTTATGCCTCGTTTCCACTGAGCCGGCTCGGTTCAAATCGGTTCGGATCGGTTTGGTACGGTACGCTATTTTAAGTGTTTCCATTATGAAAGCGGCCCATACAACCGAACCGTACCGCACCATTCAGGGTCCTGCTTCCGGTGTGGGGGCCATAGAAAATGGTACGGTACGGTTAGGGCGGAGCTACTGGCGTCACAAGATACATTCCACTGATTGGTGGACAGAAAAACGTCAATGCTGACATCAAAGGAAAGCCCAAAACAAACACCACATTTTTTTTTCTAAACCCTGTATGGCCCCTAGCGGTCCGACTTGCAGTGGAAACGCTCGCCTGAATAGACCGGACCATTCTAACCCTTCCAAACTGTACCGACCCCAACCGTCCCGCTCAGTGGAAAACGAGGCATTAGTGAAGCCTGAAGATTCACCAGACCTCCCTCTCGAAGAAAGCCCCTGTGCAAGTCTCTGCCCCGTCCTCAGGATGCACCCTTTAACCACTTCAGCCCCGGAAGAAATTACCCCCTTCCAGACCAGAGCACTTTTTGCGATTCGGCACTGCGTCGCTTTAACTGACAATTGCGCGGTTGTGCGACGTGTCTCCCAGAAAAAAATTACGTCCTTTTTTCCCCACAAACAGAGCTTTCTTTTGGTGGTATTTGATCACCTCTGCGGTTTTTATTTTTTGTGCTAAAAACAAAAATAGAGCGACAATTTTGAAAAAAAAGCAATATTTTTTACTTTTTACTGTAATAAATATCCCTAAAATATATATATAAAAAAAAATGTTGTGTGTACGATATACTAGCTCTAAAAAACATAAAAACAAATAATATTAATCAGATACTGTATTATTACTGATATACAGATATATTAGGTCTGTTTTTAGCATCCCTTGAGGGCTCTAATAATAGTAAAATCATTTTTAAACTTTGGAATCTAGAAAGCTGTGTGAGCCCCATTGCCCCTCCCACCATCCAGTCCCCAGTCCAATAGAAGGGTGACTTCTTGCAAGTGGTGTGGAGGTGGGGGTTCGTCCGTGGAGGGCAGGAGAACTGCATGTGGACATCTTGGGATTATCAAGGCTTGGTGTGCTTTTTAGGCCCCTTTCACAGGGGGCAGGGGAGGTGCCGTGGCGGTATAGCGTCGCAATTTTTAGCGCCACTATACCGTCGTATTTACTTGCTGCCAATCGGGTCTCGGGACCTGCTTTCTGATTGGCCGGGAGGAGAAGCAGGAAGACATTAGCGAGTATTCAATTGCTAAAGTCACACAACTGGGTGGGATTAGGGAGCAGTGCTGTGCACCCAGAGCCCACCCTTTTTAAAGCCGATTACAGCCTCAGGCTCTAATCATGTGCTTACAAAAAAAAAAACCCCATTGAAATCCATGCATTCCTCTGCATGTAGATTAGGGGAGGGGTGTCCAAACTTTTTTCAAAGAGAACCAGATTTGATGAAGTGAACATGGGCCGACCATTTTGCTTGACATTCTTTGAACCAGTAAAATTCGGTCTAAGTGTGTTTGTCCGAGCAACTAATACACTAATACACCGCCCAACAGGAATTCTCCTGCCTTTGTGGTTGTTTGGTGAAGAGATGAGCACGGGCGTGTTATTTGGAAATGTATGTAGGTATGTATGTATATCTTTTGTGGCCCCAACGAATCCCCAGGCGCCGCTCAGGACTAAAGATTGACTTGGGAGTGTAATTTGGATATACTGTATTTATCGGCGTATAACACACACCTTTATTTTAAGAGGGAAGTTTCATGAAAAACTCAAATGCAGCCTCACCATTGACATGAATGCAGCATCACCATTGACATGAATGCAGCCTCACCATTGACATGAATGCAGCCTCACTATTGACATGAATGCAGCCTTATCATTGACATGAATGCAGCCTTACCATTAACATGAATGCAGCCTTATAATTGACATTAATGCAGCCTCACCATTGACATGAATGCAGCCTCACCATTGACATGCATGCAGCCTTACCATTGACATGAATGCACCCTCACCATTGACATGAATGCAGCCTTATCATTGACATGAATGCAGCCTTGAAGAAAGGATGAGTATGGTCTCTTTTATACTAAGAATATAAGAAGTGGGCATGTGCCTTCGTCCCAATTGATATATGAAATAAGTAGACCTGATTAATTGAGACACCACTGGCTGCTTGAAACCAAGGAGTTTGTCACCAACTAGGTCAAGGGAAGGGGAGAAAGGGGATTTTGGGGGGGACTATTCACGGCACTGGTTAAACACGATTAAGTAAAAAATAACAAGTATTTATTAAACATAAAACAGGTATCATAAAACAACATTTAAAAACAATCCCCACATTGCACAACAGTAAGTTAAACACAAACTATATCTGCATGTAAGGAGTTGATCGCCTCGACCGGTTTCGCGGTAGTGTACCGCTTCTTCAGGAGGGGGTTTGTCCAGACTGGTCAATTGATCAAGCCGGAGACCCAGTTGAATACCTTCTTTGGCGCAAGGAGGGGGATATGTTTGTTTAGAACGGGCTCATAGCTATACATAAAATATGTATATCCAATTTTACTGGGGCACAGGAGGACAGCCTTGGTAAGTCAATTATAAGGTTAGCTCAACTGCCAGGGTATAGGCAGTGCAATGCACTGATTCCAGCGTGGCTGATGATTTCCCACGTGTGTCCCCAGGGAGAGCGTCCGTGCAGCCTTACCATTAACATGAATGCAGCCTTATAATTGACATTAATGCAGCCTCACTATTGACATGAATGTAGCCTCACCATTGACACGAATGCAGCCTTATAATTGACATGAATGCAGCCTTACCATTGACATGAATGCAGTCTTACCATTGCATGAATGCAGCCTTATAATTGACATGAATGCAGCCTCACCATTGACATGAATGCAGCCATACCATTGCATGAATGCAGCCTCACTATTGACATGAATGCAGCCTCACCATTGACATGAATGCAGCCATACTATTGCATGAATGCAGCCTCACTATTGACATGAATGCAGCTTTATCATTGCATGAATGCAGCCTCACTATTGACATGAATGCAGCCTTATCATTGACATGAATGCAGCCTCACTATTGACATGAATGCAGCCTCACCATTGACATGAATGCAGCCTCACCATTGACATGAATGCAGCCTCACCATTGACATGAATTTAGCCTCATCATTGACATGAATGCAGCCTCACCATTGACATGAATGCAGCCCCACCATTGACATGAATGCAGCCTCACCATTGACATGAATGCAGCTTCACCATTGACATGAATGCAGCCTCCCCATTGACACGAATGCAGCCTCCCCATTGACATGAATGCAGCCTCACCATTGACATGAATGCAGCCTTACTATTGACATGAATGCAGCCTCTCCATCGCATGAATGCAGCCTCACCATTGACATGAATGCAGCCTCAAATGCAGCTTGACTATTGCATGAATGCACTCAATATCACGTACACACGATCGGACATTCCGACAACAAAACCGTGGATTTTTTTCTGACGGAATGTTAACTCAAACTTGTTGTGTTGCATACACACGGTCACACAAATGTTGTCGTAAATTTCCGAACGTCAAGAACGCGATGACATACAACACGTATGATGAGCCGAGTTCAATAGGCAGTGCGGCTCTTCTGCTTGATTTTGAGCATGCGTGTTTTTTTGTGCGTCGTAATTGCATACACACGGACATTTGTTGTCGGAAAATCAGATTGTGTGTACGCGGCATTATCATTGCATGAATGCAGCCTCACCATTGACATGAATGCAGCCATACCATTGCATGAATGCAGCCTTACTATTGACATGAATGCAGCCTCACCATTGACATGAATGCAGCCTCACCATTGACATGAATGCAGCCTCACCATTGACATGAATGCAGCCTTACCATTGCATGAATGCAGCCTCACCATCAGGGCTTTTTTTCCTGAGAGAATAGGTGCAGGAACTCCTCCCTTCCAAGCCACCCTTGACTCCGCCCCCTATCCCTCTGTTACGGTCAGGGGTTAACGCCGTTTACGATATTCCATTCCACCAACCCACGACATGCTTATCCGACACTCCAACAATCCAGCAGACACAATCCATTGGATTCCCCCTCCCCCCGAATAACGAGACACAAGCTCTGTTCTCTGGTCCCAAACGAATGAACACTTTAATGGTAAACTCTCAGGTTTTTATACAGTTAGAAGCCAAATATGGACAATGACTCAACTCCACCCAAAACATGACACAATGGGTGCTCAATACACATTCCGTTAGATAATGACATTCTGGCACCGAATCTACGGGAGTTAATTACTACAGCTGACAAGTCAGACGTTATGACTCTGCGATAAGTTATTCTCACCTGCTACATAAAACACATTCCTTTAGTAAACATAATTGACATGCTAATCCACTACACCTGAAAGGTCAGACATCTGAGCTTTCAGACTGCCAACACATATCTATCATCAATAGAACTTTCACACAATACAGTGTCACTAGCATCACACAATGAGAGGTCCTTCAGAAGCCAGACTTAATTAGCACAATAGACAATGAACTATCTTAGGAGCCAGGTAGACTTAATTAGCACCTCAACAGTCTATGTACCACATTGAAGGAGACACTCTCCTATTGACCTGTTGTGTTCAGAATTAACAACTTGTAATATTTCAAGATATCCTGCAATACATAAATTATCATTACTGTCCCATCTCATGTAATCCGAGATATCATTTCTCAGTCATCCTATGCCCCTATTGGACATAGGATAACCCTAGACCCAAGAGTCATTAGTGAAGCTGGCACAGGAGTACCCCGCATCCTTCAAAAGTCTCTGGGTATCATGGGCCATTCCGTTACACCACCTCTGAGCACTGTTCCTTGGTTCCACCCCTTACCCACCTCCCAGTACCACCCCTTTTAGAGAATACAGAAGCAAGTATCATTTTGTGGTGCTAAGTATTTTGTAGTAAAATAGATCTAGCAAAAATGGACACCCCAGCGACAATAAATCCAGCGCGGCAACAATGGACTCCCAACAGTCAGCATCAATATAACCTCCAACAGCCAGCAGATCCCTCCTAGCAACGATTGTCCCCCTGCAACACAAGACCCACCCACAGAAACCATATATCCCCCACCAGCAACAATAGACCCCCTGCAAAAATAGATCCCCTCCGGCAACAATAGAATCCCCAATAGCCAGCATCAATAGACCCTCTAGCAGCCAGCAACAAAGACCCCTCCCTCAAGAGTACATCCCTCTTAGCAACGACTGACCCCCCCATCAACAACAGATCCCCTACGAGTGACAGAAGAACTCCCCAGCAACAATAAACCCCCTTCTTTCGCAAAAATACATCCCCTCCAGCAACAATATATCCCCCAGCAGCCAGCATTAATAGACTCTCCAGCACCTCTTTCTATTACATACATTCAGTTTGGGAGGTGCTGGAACTGCGTTCACCCACGTTCCTGCTGAAAAAAATCCCTGCTCACCATTGACATGAATGCAGCCTCACCATTGACATGAATGCAGCCTCTCCATTGACATGAATACAGCCTTACTATTGACATGAATGCAATCTTATAATTGACATGAATGCAGCTATACCATTGCATGAATGCAGCCTCACTATTGACATGAATGCAGCCTCACCATTGACATGAATGCAGCCCTATAATTGACATGAATGCAGCCTTATCATTGACATGAATGCAGCCTTACCATTGACATGAATGCAGCCTCATCATTGCATGAATGCAGCCTCACCATTGACATGAATGCAGCCTCACCATTGACATGAATACAGCCTTACCATTGACATGAATGCAGTCTTATAATTGACATGAATGCAGCCATACCATTGCATGAATGCAGCCTCACTATTGACATGAATGCAGCCTCACCATTGATATGAATGCAGCCCTATAATTGACATGAATGCAGCCTTATAATTGACATGAATGCAGACTCACTATTGACATGAATGCAGCCTCATCATTGCATGAACGCAGCCTCACTATTGACATGAATACAGCCTCACCATTGACATGAATTCAGCCTCAAATGCAACCTCACCATTGCATGAATGCAGCCTTACCATTGTAGGAATGCAGCCTGATCTTTAATACAAACAAACAAATTACTTTAATACAAAGTCCCGCCTCTTATGATAGACAAAACAGTCATCCAATGCCAGCCCAGGAAACGGGATTTCCTATTACATCGGCCACCGTGCAAACAGGTTATTTCTCACTGTATGTATTCTGTTGGCGCTCGTCCCGCCCACACCCTGTCCCCTCCGAGGCACATATATTTACATAATTACAGGTATATCTCTTTTGTGGCCCCTGCGGCGCTCTGGGATTTGTTGGGGGCCATAAAAGATATATATATATATATATATATATATATATATATATATATATATATATATATATATATACACACAGGTGAAACTCGAAAAATTTGAATATTGTGCAAAAGTTCATTTATTTCACTAATGCAACTTAAAAGGTGGAACTAATATATGAGAGAGACTCATTACATGCAAAGTAAGATAGTTCAAGACGTGATTTGTCATAATTGTGATGATTATGGCTTACAGCTCATGAAAACCCCAAATCCACAATCTCAGAAAATGTGAATATTGTGAAAAGGTGCGATATTCTAAGCTCAAAGTGTCCCACTCTAATCAGCTAATTAAGCCATAAAACCTGCAAAGGGTTCCTGAGCCTTTAAATGGTCTCTCAGTCTGGTTCAGTAGGAATCACAATCATGGGAAAGACTACGGACCTGACGGTTGTGCAGAAAACCATCATTGACACAGTGGACTGAGGCTGGAGTCAGAGCATCAATAGCCGCCACACACAGGCGGATCCTGGACATGGGCTTTAAATGTCGTATTCCTCTTGTCAAGCCTCCTGACCAACAAACAATGTCAGAGGCGTCTTACCTGGGCTAAAGGAAAACACACCTGGTCTGGTGCTCAGGGGTCCAAAGTCCTCTTTTCTGATGAGAGCAAATATTGCATCTCAATTGGAAACCAAGGAGCCGGAGTATGGAGGAAGAATGGAGGAAACCAAGGAGCCGGAGTATGGAGGAAGAATGGAGGAAACCAAGGAGCCGGAGTCTGGAAGAAGAATGGAGGAAACCAAGGATCCGGAGTATGGAGGAAGAATGGAGGAAACCAAGGAGCCGGAGTATGGAGGAAGAATGGAGGAAACCAAGGAGCCGGAGTATGGAGGAAGAATGGAGGAAACCAAGGAGCCAGAGTATGGAGGAAGAATGGAGGAAACCAAGGAGCCGGAGTATGGAGGAACAATGGAGAGGCACACACTGGAAGATGCTTGAAGTCCAGTGTGAAGTTTCCCCAGTCAGTGATGATTTGGGGAGCCGTGTCACCTGCTGGTGTTGGTCCACTGTGCTTCATTAAGTCCGGGGTCACTGCAGCCGTCTACCAGGAGATTTTGTAGCACTTAATGCTTCCTTCTGCAAACGAGCTCTATGGGGATGCTGACTTAATTTTCCAACAGGACTTGGCACCTCCCACACACTTACAAAAGCACCAAAACCTGGTTTAATGACCGTGGGATTACTGTGCTTGATTGGCCAGCAAACTTGCCTGACCTGATCCCCATGGGGCATTGCCAAGAGAAAGATGAGCGACATGAGACCCAACAATGCAGAAGATCTGAAGGCCGCTATTGAAGCATCCTGGTCTTCCATAACACCTCAGCAGTGCCACAGGCTGATCCCTTCCATGCCACGCCACATTGAGGGGCCCAAACCAAGTACTGAGGGGCCCAAACCATGTACTGAGAATATATGCATGCTTCTACTTTTCAGAGGTCCGATATTGTTCTATGTACAATCCTTGTTTTATTGATTGCATGTAATATTCTAATTTCCTGAGATTGTGGATTTGGGGTTTTCATGAGCTGTAAGCCATAATCATCACAATGATGACAAATCATGGCTTGAACTATCTTACTTTTCATGTAATGAATATATTATATATTATATCATATATTAGTTTCACCTTTTAAGTTGCATTAGTAAAAAAAAAATTACTTTTGCACAATATTGAAATTTTTCCAGTTTCACCTGTATATACACTTTAAGAATGGTTTTAGTTCAACTCATTAAGGTCACAGAAGTGATCCTGTCAATCACCATCATTCGTTCTATATAGGGTCACATATTTCTCTACATTAGTCATAAGACACATGTTAGTGACATAAACCAGTTCACATTCTTCCTATACATGTTTTCCTCCTGTATTGTGAATTCAAGGTGTGACAATTCGCCAGTTCAAAGTCTTCTTACATACTGTACACGAGGGATCTCATTGAGCTGTGACAAACCCGACCACAATGCCGTCCTCTATACTGAAAAATCTAGAGGAGATCAAATCTGGCTCAAAATGCAGAGGATACCACTGCTCTGGAGAATTACTGTCCATTGAGGAGATTTATAACAACTTGACTTCTCTGGATAATATAAAGACAGCCGGGAAAACCATGAAGGAGAACATTGGCAAGGTTCGCACCGATCTCTCTCTCCGTCTACCGATAGACTTCCCCGTCATGAGGCTGCAGCATGTCACCGATTGGGAATCCTTACAAGAAATTCTGAAATCAAAATCTTTCAAAGGAAGAGGAGACCACGAGAGAGAAGAATTCAGAGACCTCTCATTCTGGAGTGCAGACATCTGTCCAAAGTACATTGAGAGCGCTCGCCAACAGGCCTATGACAAAGTCCGACGTGTGAGAAATGCCGAAGGATTCCAGACAGAGATAAAGGAACAATATGCCAGCTCTCCGGCGTTTGATCAATCGGCTTCTCTGTACGGCAACTTCAGACTTTCCTTCCCATTGTCCTACCTTCTGTCCTTGTACAAGACTCAGCACTGCGGGGGTGAGGAACCTCAACTGAGGATTCTGGGGACCGATATCTACAAACAGGAGATTGCTCACTACATTGTAGTTCACCGTCCCAACGCCGACCAGTTCAATGACCTTCCAACTGTGCCACCTGCCCAGAACATCTCTGGACGCATGCCCTTTGTCTACTGGATGGAGGAAAGATTGTTCTGGAGGCCGGAATCCACCTCCAGATCTCTGAAACTGAAGATCTCTGAGAAAAACTGCCAGGTGAGACCGTTGGACCCTCCTCGTTCTAGAAGGTCAGTGCTCCGGCGCAAAAAGCGTGCCTATGAACCTCGCTGTGTGTGGAATGCGCTGGTGGTTGACTTTCACCTACCTGGCAATGAACGGCTTCAACTCCCTATGTCAGAGCTTCTGACCAACCTGACTCCCTGTGATGGCCTACAGCCTTTCTTAGGCAAAACACTGATACAGAGACATGAAGCCAAGGACATAATAAGAAGATTGAGGGAAGAGTTTAGTAGACAGCGCACAAAGTGAGACCATCACAATGACATTATGTGGTATGTATTGTGTGTATCTTGGTAAATGCAATATATTTGTATAAAATATTGGGGGGGGGGGGGGGAATTGTGCTTCTAATATCAACAAGCGACCAGCATCAGCAATAAGACGAATTGCACAAGGTAAAAGGACAGGGGAGATGCAGCGCTATAGAATAAATGTATACCCCGGATTGATGTCCAAGGGGTGTGGGCTCAATGTGGGGTACTATATAAAGTGCCAAGTGCATATATAACCAAAAAAGTTAAAAAAATGTGAAAAAATTAAGGCTGGGGAAATTAAAGATTAATTCCCCGATTAATCTTTAATTTTTTTGATCGATCAAAATTGTTGATGTCACCGGACAGCCTGGACGGTGAGACTTACCCTGCTGGATGCGAGCAAACTGCACCCATTGGATTGAGGTACCTTTGCATCTGTGGAGCAGGAGGATGCACCAGGCTCCACCAGGGGAAGGGGGCAAAAATAACCATTGTTTTCCTGTCCTAAGCAGTTTTGTGCAGACAATTCTTTGTGTATCAGCATCATCTGTTCCGTGCGAAAGACTGTTCGGTTCTTCAGGGTATATTGTCAATAAAATGCGATCATGTCTGCTTCCAGAAAATGTAAACACTCTGGTATGTCTGCGTGACTGGCTAAAGTGATGCCTTCTTGCCTACTATAAAGTGACTGACAGTCAATATACTAGATACGTTTTATAATTAAAGTTAAACTAACTTTCTACGTTTTTCTTAAAGTTTAATAAGAAAAAATTACTTACGTCGGTTCTACAATTTGAATTTAAAACGTATTTGTGTGAACTGTGAAGTTAAGTTATGGATTGTGGAAACTAACTAGTGTCGGGTGATTGTATATAGTGTATACCACATTTACCACTGACTAATGCAGAGTTGCAATGCAAGGAGATCAGCTAAAAGTAGTTGGCTCTGTGCGTTCTAAATCGAAATTAATCGATTAATCGATAAAAAAAAAAACGATTAATCGAACACGAAAATTTTAATCAGTAACAGCCCTAGAAAAAATATATGAAACGTATCAAGTAATATACCAAAGTGCTGTGTGCAGTGCTTCATAGATGTATGTACGAGAAATGCTCTTAAAGAGGAGTTCCACCTAAAAATGGACCTCCGCTTAACCCACTCCTCGCCCCCTTACATGCCAGATTTGGCATGAAATTTTTTTGGGGGGGGAGTGGGGGCTTCAAGAGAAGGGGACTTCCTGTCCCACTTCCTCCTTCCGCCGAGGGGCTGAAAAGGCGATTAGCTTAATCGCCTTTTCACAGCCCCTCCCTGTAAGCTGTCACTGCCGGGTGCCCACACTAAGAATGAAGACGCCGGCCGGCGAGGGGGGGCGAGGAGCGGACCCCCCGGCCAGCGCGTCGCAGGTAAGTGTCAGTTTATTAAAAGCCAGCAGCTACACTTTTTGTAGCTGCTGACTTTTAATAAACTTAAAAAAAAGGTGGAAAACCCCTTTAAGCCTCGTACACACGAGCTAGAATCTCGTCAGGAAAAAAACTTTGTTTTTCCTGACGAGATTCTTGGCAAGAATCTCTTGCCGCCCGAGTGTACACACACTCCATTCAAAAGAACCGCGGTTCTTTTCAAAGGCAAGAACGCGGTGACATCATCGCATACGTTGATGCCGTCGCCGCCATCTTGCTTCACCCTACCTATGCCGTGGAAGCTACCGCGCATGCGTCAAAGTCATTTCGAGCATGCGCGGGTTTCCACCGGCGACAGGTAAGTATACAGACGCTCGGGTTTCTCGTCGGGAAACAGGCCGACAAGAATCTAGAAAATCGAGAGCAGGTTCTCTATTTTTCTCGTCGAGATTCTGGGAAGATTTCCAGACGAGAAACCTGAAAGCCTCATACACACGCTCGGTTTACTCTGCCAGCAGTTTTCTTGCTGGTTTTTGCCGAGTAAACCGAGCGTGTGTACGAGGCTTTAGAAGTGAAAATCATTCAAGGTGGTGCATTAACACCGACAAAAATATGCAACCATATAGACATGTGCACAGCAAAAAATGTTGTTTATTTCTGTTTCATTTCTGTTCGTTTATCGTGATTCGTAACGAGTCGTAATTTCGTAAGACGTTAGTTATCGTATTCGTACTCTTCAGTATTTTCGTAACACTCTTTTTTCCATTTCCGTTTTTTTCTGTTAGTTTATTTTTCATTGAATCGAGATTAGTATTTTCGTTAGATTTTGTATTCTGCCGCGTTCGTATTTTTAAAATGATTTTATTCGTTCCTTCGTTTTTACGTTAGTTTAATTTTCGTTGTTTTGCTATTCGTATTTACATTATATTTTCTATCATGCCGCGTTCGTATTTTCGTAAGAAATATATTTTCGTTGCTTTATGATTATTTGTATTTTCGTGTCTAATTTCCTTTGATTGTAAAAACGTACTTTTGTAGATTTTATTGCATTCGTAATTCTGTTAGAATACATTTTACGTTTATTCGACACACTACTCGTCGTAATTTTGTAATTCGTACTTTACTGTGATTGACTTGACTGTCTTAGTTAGCACACACACCGGGCCAGACTCACAAATGAGATACGACGGCGTATCTCCTGATACGCCGTCGTATCTCTGTTTCTATCTATGCGGCTGATTCATAGAATCAGTTTTACGCATAGATAGCCCTAAGATCCGACAGGTGTAATTGTTTTACACTGTCGGATCTTAGGATGCAATACCGCGGCCGCCGCTGGGGGGAGTTTGCGTCGTAAACCAGCGTCGGGTATGCAAATTAGGAGTTACGGCGATCCACAACGGATTTTCGCGTTCGCTACGTCGCCGCTAGTCTAGTTTCCCGTCGCAAAGTTAGTCGTCGTTTTAGGTGCCCTATCTTTAGTCAGCAAACGTATTGCTGTCTAAAGTATGGCCGTCGTTCCCGCGTCGAAATTTAAAAATCAACGTCGTTTGCGTAAGCCGTCCGGGAATACGGAATTACGCTACGTGCGTCGCCGTTTGAAAAAATGACGTCACGGCGTGCAAAGCACGACGGGAATTACGAAACGGAGCATGCGCAGTAGGTCCGGCGCGGGAGCGCGCCTAATTTAAATGGCTCACGCCCATTTGAATTGGCCCGCCTTGCGCCGGAGGCCGCCGGCGTAGTTTTCATCGCAAGTGCTCTGTGAATCAGGCACTTGCGATGAAAACTTGCGGCGGTGTAACGTATCTACGATACGTTGCGCCGCCGCAGTTCTATGTGAATCTGGCCCACCCTGTCTAGAATGAAGTCTGACGTAGAAGAAAACTAAAATATGTCAGATATTACAAATACAAATCTAGAAATGAGATGCACTGCAGTCTAACACAGAAAAAGACACAATGAGCCAGGAGGTAATGAGAAAGAAGCTCATTGGGGGAAGGAACAAACCTCTTCAGAGGAAAGGGACAGCGCTCAGTGGCTATTGGTCAATGTCCAGAAATATTTCAGTACTAACGAAAGCTAATTTACATTATTTCGTATTTCCGTTGTTTTCATTTCCGTTTTCCGAAGATTCGTAATTTATTTTTCGTTAGTTTTGATTTTCGTTTTTTATTCTTTGTTCGGCATTTCGGTTGTTTTCTTTTCGGTCTTCGAATATTAGTAAGTTTGCATTTTCGTTCATTTTGTTTTTCGTAATAATTTTTTTTTTTGGGTTCGGTATTTTCGTTGTTTCTATGTTTTCGTTTCTTTCTTCTTTCGTATCTTCGTTGTTTTCCATATTCGTTATTTTGAAAATATCGTTCTTCGTTATTAATTGCGCTAAACCGTTCGTTCATTCGTATGTTAACGAATCAACTAAAACAACGAAAATTGACGGAAAACGTATTCGTAACTTAAAAAATTGCACATGCCTACAACCATAAATAAGCCAGAATGAAATTTTCACATAGAATGTTTTTAAGGAAGGAAACTTCTAAAGAACACAGCTAATAAACTTCAATGACCACATGAGAGTCCCTGAAGGCAAAATCTCATGCTCAGTTCCTAATGCCGCGTACACGCGATCATTTTTCGGGTTGTAAAAAACAACGTTTTTCAGACTCTAGAAAAAACGAATTTTTTTTCCAACTTCATCATTAAAACAACGTTGCCCACACACAATCGTTAAAAAAAAATTGCTCTAGCAAATCGCGGTGACGTACGACGGCACTATAAAGGGGAAGTTCAATGCGGATGACGCCACCCTTTGGGCTGCTTTTAGCTGATTTCGTGTTAGTAAAAGACGATTTGCGCTTTTCTGTCTGTTACAGCGTGAGGAATGTGCAATCTCCATTACGAACGCTAGTTTTAGCAGAACGAGCGCTCCCGTCTCATAACTTGCTTCTGAGCATGCGCGGGTTTTTAACATCGTTTTAGCGCACACACAATAATTTTTTACAACCCGAAAAACGACATTGTTTAAAACGTCGTTAAAAAATGCAGCGTGTTCGAATTTTTTTTGTCGTTTTTCAGAACCCGAAAAATGATGTGAAGCCCACACACCATCGTTTTAGCTTAAATTTTTACAAGCCGAAAAATGATCGTGTGTACGCGGCATTAGACATAGTCACAAGATGTTAAAGTTCATGAGATAAGATACTGAAGCTGAAATATGCAAGGTGGCCTGCTCAGCTCTACACACTACGCTTTTTCTATCTATATCTACCCTGTGATCACGCTTTGTACACATCTGATGCGATGTTTGTACTGTTTTATATATTTTTTTATATATAACTTGATACGTTTCATATAGTTTTTCAATATATTTGTATAATCTACTGATTTACATATAAGTGAAAAAAATAAGTTTTCATGAATCTGAGATATTATGTCGGAATTTGATGTGTGACCTCGGAATACTGGCATAGGGCCAGATCCACGTACCTCCGCGCTTCTTTAAGTCCGGCGTAGTGTATCTTAGATACACTACGCCGCCGTAACTTACAGCGTATTTCCCGTATCCACAAAGAATTTGCGCCGTAAGTTACGGCGGCGTAGTGTAACTGTGTCGGCGTAAGGGCGCGCAATTGAAATGGATGAGATGGGGGCGTGTTTTATGTTAATACGTCTTGACCCAACGTAAATGACGTTTTTTTCTGGGGGTATCCCAGTGCGCATGCTCCAAATTAACCCGCAACAAGCCAATGATTTCGACGTGAACGTCTTTCTACGCAAAGCCCTATTCGCAAACGTTTTACGCAAACGACGTACACGACGGAAAATTTGACGCTGGCCCGACGTCCATACTTAACATTGGCTACGCCTCATATAGCAGGGGTAACGTTAAGCCGAAAAAAGCCTTAGGGAAACGACGTAAAAAAATGCGCCGGCCGGACGTACGTTTGTGGATTCGCGTATCTTGCTAATTTGCATACTCGACGCGGAAATCGACGGAAGCGCCACCTAGCAGCCAGCGTAAATATGCACCTTAGATCCGACGGCGTACTAAGGCGTACGCCAGTCGGATCTAGCCCAGCTTCAGACGTATCTTGTTTTGTGGATACAAAACAAAGATACGCCGGAGCAACCTAGCAGTTACGCGGCGTATCAATAGATACGCCAGCGTAACTGCTTCGTGGATCTGGCCCTTTGTATCTAAAACTCAGACATATTTTTGAGAACACGGTGATATTGTCTCAGAATTCCGAGATATTTTTTCTTATTTGCCCTCAGGGCTCTTCTGTTTTGCAGGGCGGGGCCAAGGTCAGAAAACGAACCCGTTTTCTGACCTTTGACCTCTGGGGGAGGTCCCTGTTCAAATTCCTGAGTCCTAGCCATATTCTTCAGGGGGAAACCCTAACCCTAAATACAGAATACAGAAGAGAAAAAGCAAACCTGGACAAAGTCTAGGTCCCCTGAACCTGGGTCAATCTAACCGCCTCCACTCACGTGGTCCCACAGTTCTCCTGTGTAGTAGATTGTTTGGTAGTGGGCGTGAATTCCTAGAGCCGTGACATCATCCATTGCCACTCTGTTGCTGGTGCACCCTGTTCTCCCCTGCAGCAGCCACTCTCTCTATTTAGGGTTAGGGTTTCCCCCTGAAGAATAAGGCTAGGACTCAGGAATTGGAACAGGGTCCTCCCCCAGAGGTCAAATGTCAGAAAACGGGTTCCCAGAGGTCAAAGGTCACGAGGCGTGGCTGACCCACCCCCACCAAAGTGTACCGCCTACCCCAACTAAGTCGGGGAATGAACAAGTCGGGGAAAGTGCTTCAAGGGGAAACCCTAACCCATCTTTATTCTAATTACCTATAGCTGTGCTCATAGGTTTACATACCCTAGGGCAGATTTTATGATTTCTTGGCCATTTTTCTGAGAATATGAATGATAACACAAGAACTTTTCTTTCACTCATGGTTAGTGTTTGGCTGAAGCCATTTATTATCAATCAACTGTGTTTACTCTTTTTATATCATAATCGCAACAGAAACTACCCAAATGACCCTGATCAAAAGTTTACATACCCCAGTTCCTAATACCGTGTATTGCCCCCTTTAACATCAATGACAGCTTAAAGTCTTTTGTGGTATTTGTGGATGAGGCTCTTTATCTTCTCAGATGGTAAAGCTGCCCATTCCTCTTGCCAAAAAGCCTCCAGTTCCTGTAAATTCTTTGGCTGTCTCGTATGAACGGCACGCTTGAGATCTCCCCAGAGGGGCTCAATGATATTTAGGTCAGGAGACTGAGATGGCCACTCCAGAACCTTCACTTTATTCTGCTGTAGCCGATGACGAGTCGACCTGGCCTTGTGTTTTGGATCGTTGTCATGTTGGAATGTCCGTCCCATGCGCAGGTTCCTGGCTGATGAATGCAAATGTTCCTCCAGTATTATTTGATAACATTTCGTGTCTTTGTAGCTCACACATCCCCAAAACATCAGCGATCCACCTCCGTGTTTCACAGTAGGGATGATGGACCTTTCATCATAGGCCTTATTGACTTCTTTCCAAATGTAGAGTTTATGGTTGTGGCCAAAAAGCTAAATTTTGGTCTCATCCCTCCAAATGACTTTGTGGCAGAAGGTTTGAGGATTGTCTCTGTGCTGTTCTGCGTATTGTAAGTGGGATAGTTTGTGACATTTGCGTAGTAATGACTTCCTTCTGGCGACTCGGCCATGCAGCCCATCTTTCTTCAAGTCCCTCCTTATTGTGCATCTCGAATCAGCCACACCGCATATTTTTAGAGAGTCCTGTATTTCACCTGAAGTTATTTGTGGGTTTTCTTTGCATCCCGAACAATTTTCCTGGCAGTTGTGGCTGAAATTCTAGTTGGTCTACCTGACCGTGGTTTGGTTTCACCAGAACCCCTCATTTTCCACTTCATGATTGGCATTCTCAATTCCTTGGATATCTTTTTATATCCCTTTCCTGTTTTATACAGTTCAACTACCTTTTCCCGCAGATCCTCTGACAATTCTATTGTTTTCTCCATGACTCAGAATCCAGAAATGTCAGCGCAGTACTGGATGAAAGATGCAAGGGTCTGTCAGGAGTCCAGGAACTCATTGACCTTTTATACACACCCACTAATTACAAGCAAACAGATCACAGGTTAGGATGGTTACCTTTAATAGCCATTCAAACCCCTTTGTGTCAACTTGTGTGCATGTTATAAGGCCAAAATCACCAGGGTGTGTAAACTTTTGATCAGGGTCATTTGGGTAGTTTCTGTTGTCATTATGATATAAAAAGAGTAAACACAGTTGATTGATAATAAATGGCTTCAGCCAAACACTAACCAGGAGTGAAAGAAAGGTTTTTGTGTTATCATTCATATTCTCAGAAAAATGGACAAAAAAATTCATAAATCATAAACTTATGCGCACAACTGTACCTGCCTGTCTGCCCCAACGGGAGTTTAGTTGGCTTTGGATTGTGCGAATTGTAGCCTCAGTTTCCTGTTCTTAGCTGACAGAAGTGGCGCCCGGTGTCGTCTTCTGCTGCTGTAGCCAATCTGCTTCAAGGTTGGATGTGTTGTGCGTTCAGAGATGGTATTTTGCATACCTTGGGTGTACCAAGTGGGTATATGAGTTATTGTTGCCTATCATCTGGAACCATTCTGCCCATTCTCCTCTGACATCAACAAGGCATTTTTCTCCACACAACCGCCGCTCACTGGATATTTTCTCTTTTCCCCACCATCCTCTGTAAACCCGAGAGATGGCTGTGCTCGAAAGTCACAGTAGATCAGTAGTTTACTAAATACTCGGTGCCAGATGAGCTGGTCTAACAACCATGCCAAAGTCACTTAAATCCCCTTTCTTCACCATTCTGATGCTCAGTTTGAACTTCAGCAAGTCGTCTTCACCACACATAGATGCCTAAATGCATTTGAATTTCTGCCATGTGATTGGCTGATAAGTAATTTGTGTTATTGAGCAATTGAACAGGTGTACCTAATAAAGTGGCCAGTGAGTGTACATATTTCCTGAAAGTAAAAATAAATAAAGTGGCAGATGAATGTATATATCCTTATAGACACACACATACATTGTTACCCTCTTCTTACCCTTCTCCCCAGCACACATTGATACTTCTTTTTATATTCACTATACAACTATATTACTCTTCTTTATGAAACTAACAGACTTTTTTCCCCCCATTTTTCAGACGGTAGAGAAATCTCCAAAAAGTCCTCGACTTTTGCTAAACGTCAAGAATATGGATGGGTGACTGCTCAGGTTATGGATCGAACATATACCTCCTGTAGGTGGTTTCATATAACCAATCTGGGATGGATCTCATTACCTATGCCAATTATCTTGATTTAAAATCCTATGTATTCAATATAAAGTTCAAAACTATTTTCTGTTTTAAATGTTCTTAAATAAAGTTTTATTCAGTATAACAAGGTGTCTTTCATTACTGGAGAATGGCGTGGTTCTTAACGCTGGGACATGTCCCACAGGCAGACAGTATAGTCTGGTTGGAGGGTGTGCAGGCAGGTCATGAGGTCAGGGCAGAGTGTATGCAGGCAGGTCATGCGGTCAGTCAAGAGGGTGTGCAGGCAGGTCATGAGATCAGGCTATAAGGTGTGCAGGCAGGTCATGGGGACAGGCCAGAGCGTATGCAGGCAGGTTATGCAAGAGGGTTTGCAGGCAGGTTATGAGATCAGGTCAGAGGGTGTGCAGGCAGGTCATGAGGTCAGGCCAGAGGGTTTGCAGGCAGGTCATGAGGTCAGGCCGGAGGGTGTGCAGGCAGGTCATGAGGTCAGGCCAGAGGGCATGCAGGCAGGTCATGAGGTCAGGCCAAAGGGTTTGCAGGCATACCATGATGTCAGGCCGGAGGGTGTGCAGGCAGGTCATGAGGTCAGGCCAAAGGGTTTGCAGGCAGGTCATGTCAGGCTGGAGGGTGTGCAGGCAGGTCATGAGGTCAGGCCAAAGGGTTTGCAGGCAGGTCATGTCAGGCCGGAGGGTGTGCAGGCAGGTCATGAGGTCAGGCCAAAGGGTTTGCAGGCAGGTCATGAGGTCAGGCCAGAGCATATGCAGGCAGGTAATAAAGTCAGGCCATAGGGTGTTCAGGCTGGTCATGAGATCAGGCTTTAGGGTGTGCAGGCAGGTCATGAGGTCAGGCTTTAGGGTGTGCAGACAGGTCATGAGGTCAGGCTTTAGGGTGTGCAGGCAGGTCACGAAAAGGAAAAGAAAAGCGCCTCTAAAGTGCAGCAACTTCAGAGTTGCTTCTCCTCTAACCAAAGTGCTTCCAGAAGTGCTATCTCATCACTATCATCCCTCTGACCAGCTATCCACCTCCACCAGAGCGCCATTATCTTATCTCTGTTTTAGACAGGTCACAAGGTCAGGCTATAGACCGTGCAGGCAGGCTTCGTGGTCAGAGGGTATGTAGGCAGGTACTGCAGTGTGGTCAGGTTGGTGGGTGTGCAGCCAGGGTGGATGGTTTTCAGGAAGGCAATGTAATCAGGCAGGCAGGGTGGTCAGGGCTGGGAGCGTACAGCGTTGCATTTTATTTGAGCCATGCTGAAGGCTTCAGATAAGGCTTGTGGGCCGGTACCAGGACTCAGGGCCAGGGTAACGAAAGCAATATGATGGTGAGAACACACAGGGTGGGCAGAAATAGTACAGAGGACAGAATGGGGGCTTTATCAATAACGAAGGATCATGAGAATGATGTCATCATTATGAAGACACTCCCCAATGAGGACACACACGCTACTGAAGTCTAGGCACTTCCAGATGTTTTAGGAGTGATGGTGTCCCCTTTGATGCTGTCCCCTTTGATGCTGTCCCCTTTGATGCTGTCCCCTTTGATGCTGTCCCCTTTGATGCTGTCCCCTTTGATGCTGTCCCCTTTGATGGTGTCCCCTTTGATGGTGTCCCCTTTGATGCTGTCCCCTTTGATGCTGTCCCCTTTGATGCTGTCCCCTTTGATGGTGTCCCCTTTGATGCTGTCCCCTTTGATGGTGGTCCTAATACAGGTAACAAGGCATGTTGTGGCTGTGGTGGGCCCTGAAGCACCATCGCACACCGGGAATAAAGACTAGCCGTGGCTGCCTACTTACTGCATAAATGGTGTGTACCTGTAAGTCCTGGAAAGGCGCGGAGGATGGGTAAAAACTGGAAACGGAGGTCAGTATGGAGGACAAGAAACATTACAGGTCAGAGGTCACATTTATTTGGTGCATAGCTTTCCATATTGCATAGAGGAGAAATACAAAACACAGAAGGCCGATGAACGTGCAGCACCAACATATTATTTGAGGGTCAAATATACACCCCTACCAGCGGGGGGCATCCCATGTAAGGCCACACATCACTGCTGCTTCATTGAAGGAGGTCACCAAACAAAAAAAAAATCAGCTGATTTATGAAAGAGAGTCTTTAATAACATCCATCAGTGACTATATAATAATAAAGGGAGCTTATTAGAACAAAATAACAGACTACCTGAACCAACCACTTACCCATATCTATGTCCTAGTCTCCCCCCTTTCCATAAATAAAAACTCCACACATATTATCCTTGAATGGACGTAGGGGTCGGCCACAGCTTTATTTGTTAAAACATAAACAACATCTGTTTAACCTTAATACCATCTTATGGTAAATTACCAAGGGGGGGGGAAGCAACCAGCCAGCCGCCGGCCTAAACCGACGGGCATAAAAGCCTTCCCCCTTTTCCTTTATTATTATTACCGCCAGCTGTGACTTAACAATAAATATCTCACTTAGACACGATAACAAGGCCTGTAAAACCAAAGCCATAAAACGTAAACCGTACGGGATAACCACCGTCATAACACCACCGTAACATTTGTTACTCGCACATTTCCATATTTTTTTTTTTTTTTTTTTAACAATATATATCCTTTTATTTCCTTTGTTTTTTTTTTTGTTTTTTTTTTAAACCACCTAAGCTGTTGGATAAAACGGGAAAAAACCAGGGGAGGGAGGGCGGGAATCTCACTTGCTGGGGGCTGCTGCAGGTAAGAGGAAGAAGGTGGAAGGGAAATCCCCCCTTAAAGCCTTGGTCACATGCTCCCCAAAACCCACCCCCTCGTTCTTGTTTAATTGGTCCTGTCTGCCCTGTAAAACCCTCCCTCCCAGAGGGAGGGAGGGAGGAAGGGGGGGAACTAAAGGGGAGAGACATTTAACCCTTTCCTGGACTGTCCCATTACCTCAGGCAGTCCGTGGCACCTAGCCCTACTTGGGCCGGTGCCCACCATATACAGTAAAAAACAAACAAATTTAAACCCCCCCAAAAATAAAACAAAGTATTGCAGCTTACCGGCCCGGTGAAGTGGTGGTTGGTTGTATTTGATTTCTTTTTTCAGGCTTTTTTTCCCCCCATTTATCTTCGCCCGGTAAGCCTACAAAATACACACCTCTGGTTCCTGGGTGGCTACGTTTCCTGACTCCACTGTATCTATGGAAGACCCCCTGGATGCCACCCAAGCTGTACTTCAAACATGTCTGCCTTTGTCCATCTCCATTACATGTGGGGTGATGGGAATCAGCAGTTTGGTAGATTAGGCATCTGGTAAACTGGCATTTGGAGTAATCATTCTAAACCACCCAAGGGTCCCTCCAATGGTATCAGTCCAGTACATGTCTCATTTACCAAACTAAGCCCTGAAGAAGGGTGACCATTTGTATGTGTTGGCTCTTCAGATCCCTCCAACAGTACCAAGGCCTGATGAAGGGGGGAACCTTTGAACCCCTGAAACATGTTGGATATTTATGATATAAGGGTCAGAATAAAATTTAATCTGGACTTCCATTCTGCTTTTGGTGCTTTACTTCTTGCACATCAAGCAATTACAGGTCATAGTTGGCTGAAGGATCTACAGCATGGGTCTTCAAACTACGGCCCTCCAGTTGTTCAGGAACTACAATTCCCATCATGCCTAGCCATGTCTGTGAATGTCAGTGTGTTACAATGCCTCATGGGATGTGTAGTTCTACAACAGCTGGAGGGCCGTAGTTTGAGGATCCTTGATCTACAGAGAGGGACCAGTTATCGGACACAACTGGTAAGTGCTGAACACTCATTAGAAAGCTTAGATCTATAATGCACCATCGGTTGGTGTCGCAGGCAGTGGACAGGGGTGTGATACTTTCCTGCTTTGCAGCCAAGCCCTTTTTTTTTTTTAAGGCTAGGGACAAAATGTATTTTAATGGTCCAGATTAAATTTTATTCGGACCCTCCTTATATCAAAAATATCCAACATGTTTCAGGGGTTCAAAGGTTCCCCCCTTCATCAGGGCTTGGTACTGTTGGAGGGATTCTGAAGGGTAATTTGTATGATGATGATCACTTCAGATGCTTTTTAGTTACTTAACCACTTCGATACCGGACACATTTACCCCCTTCCTGCCCAGGCCAAATTTCAGCTTTCAAAGCCAACTGCGTTGTTGCGCAACATTGTATCCATATGACATGTTTATAAAAAAAATAAAAATCACACATTTCAGTAGTATTTAATCACCACTTTATTTATTTTTTGCAAATTAAAAATGTAAAAAAAAAAAAAAATTGTATGTGTTTTTCTTCATTTTGGTTATAACATTTTGCAAATAAATAATCTTTCTTAAATTTAGGCCAACATGAATTCGGCTACAAAATAACCCAACTGAGTGTATATTATTTAGTCTGTAGAAAAGTTATAAAGTCTACAAACTCTGGCATATACAGTCATGGCCGACATTGTTGGCACCCCAGATTTTTTTTTCCAGAAAATGAAGTATTTCAGTAACATGTTTTGCTATACACATTGTAACAGTCACCACCGTTTACGATATTCCATTCCATCGCCCCACGACAGCTTATCCGACACTCCGACCATCCAACAGACACGATCCATTCCCCCAGAATTAAGACGAGACAAGCTCTGTTCTTTCTGGTTTCAAACGAATTAATACTTTTAATGGTACCTTAAGTTTTCCTATATACAGTACAAATATGTTACAGTAATCAAAGGAACAAAGAAACTCTCCACCCACACATCACACAATGGGGCTTCATACACATTCTTTTAGATAATGACATTCAGGTGAGTTAATTACTACTCATTACCCAGACGGTCTGGCTCTGCGTCAAGTTTCCCTCACCTGTTACACAAAACACATTCCATTACTAAACATAATTGACATGCTTATTCCCTACCCCTGAAAGGAGACATCTGACCTTTCAGACTTAATTAGTACAATGGACACAGAATGTAATCACAGCAAGATACTTTAACATCCCATAATAGCCAGCCAGGCTGACTCTCAGTTTCAATCCACATCACCAGAGTAGCAGACTTATTTAGCATCTCAACAATCTATTCACCTGTTCATAAGGAACAGCTTGTAATATGTCCAGATCTCCTGCAATACATTAATTATTATTTCTCAGTCACCCTATGCCCAAAAGGAGCACAGGATGACCCTAGACCCAAGAGTCATTAGTGATGCTGGCACAGGAGTACCCCACATCCTTCAAAAGGTCTCTGGGTGTCACGGGCCATTCCGTTACACACATTTATTCCCTTTGTGTATATTGGAACAAAACAAAAAAAGGAAGGAAAAAAAGCTAATTGGACATAATGTCACGCAAAACTCCAAAAATGGGCTGGTCAAAATTCTTGGCACCCTTAACGTAATATTTGGTTGCACGCCGTTTTGGAAAAAATAACTGAAATCAGTCGCTTCCTATAACCATCAATAAGCTTCCTTCTCCTCTCCCCCCGAATTTTGGACCACTCTTCCTTTGCAGACTGCTCCAGGTCTCTCTTATTGGAAGGGCGCCTTTTCCCAACAGCAATTTTAAGATCTCTCCACAGGTGTTCAATGGGATTTAGATCTGGACTCATTGCTGGCCACTTTAGAACTCCCCATCGCTTTTGTTGCCATCCATTTCTTGGTGCTTTTTGACATATGTTTGGGGTCATTGTCCTGCTGGAAGACCCAAGATCTCGGACGCAAACCCAGCTTTCTGACACTGGGCTCTACACTGCGACCCAAAGTCCTTTGGTAATCCTCAGATTTCATGATGCCTTGCACACATTCAAGTCACCCAGTGCCAGAGGCAGCAAAATAACCCCAAAACATCATTGAACCTCCACCATGTTTCACAGTAGGTACTGTGTTCTTTTCTTTGTAGGCCTCATTCCGTTTTCGGTAAACAGTAGAATGATGTGCTTTACCAAAAAGCTCCATCTTGGTCTCATCTGTCCACAAGACGTTTTCCCAGAAGGATTTTGGCTTACTCAAGTACATTTTGGCAAACTGTAGTCTTGTTTTTTTATGTCTGTGTGCCAGCAGTGGGGTCCTCCTGGGTCTCCTGCCATAGCTTTTCATTTAAATGTCGACGGATAGTTGGCGCGGACACTGAGGCCCCGTACACGACTGAGTTTCTCGGCAGAATTCAGCCAGAAACTCGATCGGAGCCGTATTCTGCAGAGAAACCCGGCCGTGTGTACACTTTCGGCAGAGGAAACCGACGAGGATCTCGTCGGGCCAAATAGAGAACATGTTCTCTATTTCCTCGTTAGTCAACGGGGAAACTTGGCTCGCCGAGATCCTCGGCGGCTTCACAAGGAACTCGACGAGCAAAACGATGTGTTTTGCTCGTCGAGTTTCTCGGCCGTGTGTACGGTGCCTCGCACTTCCTGCGCCTACAGGACAGCTTGCATTTCTTTGGAACTTGTTTGGGGCGGCTTTTCCACTATCCGGACTATCCTGCGCTGCAACCTTTCATAAATTTTTCTCTTCTGTCCACGTCCAGAGAGATTAGCTACAGTGCCATGGCAAACTTGCAAACTTCTCGATACTGTTGCGCACTGTGGACAAAGTCAGATCTAGGTAAAATTATTAAACTTCCGCGCTAGGCATGGGTAAATGACCTGCTGCCCCCTGAATAGCCCCCCAACTGAGAGGCAAGATAAATGAAATGTGGTTGGTGTACAGGGTGTTGGCTCTGCTTGAGTTTGCGAATTTATATATTAGTGCTACTTGAGTGACTTGTTTGGTGGTATATCTTCAGTAAGTTCAGAGTGTTGATTAATAATTATTTGAAAAACGTCGGGCACCTAGGTGTGGTGAGCTCATAAAAAGAGCCTCCAGTAATGCTGGGTCCCCCCTTTTAACTCACTAGCCCATTGGAGGGCGCACTTCATTATTATTCTATGATCAGTAACATTCATTAAAAGGGGGACCCATCATTACTGGAGGCTCTTTTTATGAGCTCACCACACCTAGGTGCCCGACATTTTTCAAATAATTATTAATCAACACTCTGAACTTACTGAAGATATACCACCAAACAAGTCACTCAAGTAGCACTAATATATAAATTCGCAAACTCAAGCAGCGCCAACACCCTGTACACCAACCACATTTCCAAAGGTACATCTAGATCTCTGGAGATGGACTTGTAACCTTGAGATTGTTGATATTTTTCCACAATTTTGGTTCTCAAGTCCTCAGACAGTTCTCTTCTCCTCTTTCTGTTGTCCATGCTTAGTGTGGCACACACAGACACACAATGCAAAGACTAAGTGAACTTCTCTCCCTTTTTCTGCTTTCAGGCGTGATTTTTATATTTCCCACACCCGTTACTTGCCCCAGGTGAGTTTAAAGCGGTGGTTCACCCTAAAAACGACTTTCCCCTATTACACTGCCCCCCCCACATTACAATACGATTATGCCTATAATTATTTTTTTGCTGCTGTACATACCTGGGTACAGCTATTCACCTGTGTCCTCCGGGTTGCGAGTCCCGCGGGAGTGGGCGTTCCTAACATGGCGGTGATTGACGTTTTGACAAAAAACGAGCTCCCCCCGTCGCGTAAGCCGCATCACGACTGGCGAAAGGAGCCGAACGGCGATGCGCAGTATAGCGCGGACTCGCCGTTCGGCTCCTTTCGCCAATCGTGACGCGGCTTACGCGACGGGGGAGCTCGTTTTTTTGTCAAAACGTCAATCACCGCCATGTTAGGAACGCCCACTCCCGCGGGACTCGCAACCCGGAGGACACGGGTGAATAGCTGTACCCAGGTATGTACAGCAGCAAAAAAAAAATTATAGGCATAATCGTATTGTAATGTGGGGGGGCAGTGTAATAGGGGAAAGTCGTTTTTAGGGTGAACCACCGCTTTAAAGGAGCATCACATGCTTGAAACAATCTTATTTGTGCCCAATTTTGAAAGGGTGCCAAGAATTCTAACCAGCCCATTTTTGGAGTTGTGTGTGACATTTTGTCCAATTTGTTTTTTTTCATCCCTTTTTTTTGTTTTGTTCCAATACACACAAAGGGAATAAACAGGTGTATAGCAAAACATGTGTTACTGCAATACTTTTCTGTGAGAAATACTTGATTTTCTGGTAAAAATTCTGGGGTGCCAACAATTTCGGCCATGACTGTATATCTGTAAATCGATCAGTACTGATGGCCTATCTCATTTATTGAGGCCCAAAAACACAAGGAGAGTGCATATACCCCCCCCCAAATGACCCCCTTTTTGAAAAGTAGACAGTCCAAGGTATTTAGTAAGAGGCCCGGCGAGCGTTTTGAAGTTGTAACTTTTTCGTCTCAATTTTTTGCAAAATTAAGAAAATAAAAAAAAATACAACGTTGTCATGACTGGTGTGGCGGTGATCAGGGACACTGACTGGTGCCAGTATGAGGGAAAAAAAAAGTAATTATATTTTTATTACTTATCTTTCTTTTTTTCCCCCATTTTTTTTTTTTTTTAACATACAGCAATGGCCAGAGAAATACAGTGGTATCATAGTAACATTGTACTACTCTGGGGAGGTGATCGAGATTTTTTTCTTTCCCTGCACACTGATTGCTTATAACATAAATCCAGGTAAACCTGTATCAAGGGCGCTCCGAATGTCAGGACCTAGCAAATAATGTCTGCATTGGAAAGGGGTATTCACAGGATGTTATCTTCAAACACTTCAGGCCGCACTCAAACAGGGGCGCAATCTCCAATAGAAAACACATAAAAGAAAAAGGCGCCTCTAAGTGCAGAATTAAAGCGGAGCTCTACCCTGAAAAAACATACATACATATATACATACCTGGAGTGCCTGTTACTAGGCAGATCATAATAATCTGCCACTTCCTTATCCGCGGTCCGTTTTCTTTCTTCTCCTCGCGCTGCCTCCTGGGGAATGGGGAAGGGGTGTCTTCTGGGACCTTGTGTGTGTCCCAGGAGACATCGCCCATTCACGTAGCGCCGCACAGCTCTCGCATGCGCAGTAGGGAATCGGGCGGTGAACCCGAAAGACTTCACTTCCCGATTCCCTCACCGAGGATGGCGGCGGGGCAGCAGAGACTCGAGCTATTGCTCGGCATCGGCTGCCGTCATCGCGGGCATACTGGACAGGTCTTGAGGCCCACACGTTTTTTCGACCCCTGAGCAAGATATTAAAAAACAAACAGGGGTTCTAATCCTTCTTTTGGCTTTAGATACACTTTAGCTGCAGAAGTTTCAACATCTTCAGGGACAGTTTTTTTTTTCATACCGTATATAAGCCGACCTGAATATAAGCCGAAGCACATATTGTTACCACAAAAAAACTGGGAAAACGTATTGACTTGAGTATAAGCCTAGGGTGTCCATCTGCATGCCTCACTTTGCCCATGCCTCACTGTGCCCATGCCTCACTGTGCCCATGACTAGACTGACGTTTAACATGGGAGTCTATGGAAGGGGTGCCCAGCTTTGAAAATCGGTGCTCTCCGGCCGTAGGTCCCCCAGACAACAAACTTTGCACACTTATATAGGAGAAATGGGGCTACATGTGTGCCAAGTTCCGGGTCCAGGGGATCAACAACCGGCCAGTACCGGGTCCCCAAAGAAATGACCGTTTAACATTGGAATCTATGGAAGGGGAGGTCGGCTTTGAAAAAAAAAATCGGTGCTCCCCGGCTGTAGGTGCCCCGGACAACAAACTTTGCACACTTATAAAGGAAGAGTGGCGCTAAGTTCAGGGGACCTACGGCCGGCCAGTACCGGGTCCCCAAAGTTCGGGAGATCAGGTGCAAAAAGGTGACTCGAGTATAAGCCGAGGGGGGCATTTTCAGCACACAAAAAATGTGCTGAAAAACTTATACTCGAGTATATACGGTATGTAACATTTTAAAATACATGCTCGTTTCTGAAACAAAATCTTAGCATACTGTATATAGAGAGCCCACTATGCTCTGAACAGGCCTAAGAGAGTGACCATGGACCTCCATACATGTCCCCTACTCCACCATATTAGGCCCGGTTATAGGTGAACCAGGTTAGCAGAGGAGATCCCAGGCAGGGTTTCGTGTTGCGTCTTCGATACAATAAAGCTGAACTCCTGCCAGGTGCTGGAACTTCTTGAAGAATAACCGAAAAAGTAAGCAACTTGACCTGGTCTAGGGCCCGAGACTGGACAGTGAAGAAGTACACTGATGAGCTCTCCTTGTAAGAATGCAGAAAAGCCCCGATTGACTCAAGCTGACCCAACTCTATCTGTTAAAGCAGAACTAAACCCTCCTATTGTTTTTAGGTGGAAGGAAGCTGCCATCTTGGCATCTGCTTGATCTTCATCTGCCATGACACCGGTCATTTGATGGTTTGGTTGGGAGAGGTTTAGTTACGCTTTAAGTGTTGCTGTGCAGGGAACTATAGAAGGCTGATATAAAGTCAAAGGGCCAGATCCACATAGGGAGTACGCCTACTGATACGCCGGCTTACTTTCAAATTTCCCGCGTCGTATCTTTAGTTTGAATCCTCAAACCAAGATACGACGGCTTCTGGGTTCGATCCGACAGGCGTATGGCTTCGTACGCCTTCGGATCGTAGGTGCAATAGTTCGGCGCCCGCTGGGTGGAGTTTGCGTAGTTTTCCGCGTCGGGTATGCAAATGAGCTTTATCCGTCGATCCACGAACATACGCGCGGCCGTCGCATTCTCATACATCGTCTTTAGTCGGCTTTTTCCGGCGTATAGATAGACTTGCCATGTTAAAGTATGGCCGTTGTTCCCACGTCGGAATTTGATTTTTTTTTTGCGCAAGTCATCCGTGAATAGGGATGGACGTAAGTCACGTCTAAGTTCAAAAAATGACATCGTTGCGACGTCATTTCGCGCAACGCACGGCGCGAAACTTCGAAACGGAGCATGCGCAGTTCAATCGGCGCGGGGACGCGCTTCATTTAAATGAATCACGCCCCCTACCCGCCGATTTTAATTCCGCCGCCAGAAATACACTACGCCGCCGTAACTTACGGCGCAAAATCTTTGAGGATTTGAAAGTACGCCAGGTAAGGTACGGCGGCGTAGCGTATCTCTGATACACGGCGCAAGTGTAAATGTCTGTGGATCTGGCCCAAAGTACCGTATGCACTTATACTACTTGTAAAGTAAAAGACACTTCATTTGCTTTCGATTATTTTTAATATCTGCCAGGAGTTCGGTTTTAAAGTTCTGAAATCTTAAATTTTATACAAGCCAGTCATATTTTATACCAGTCATTTGTTTTCAGAAGCAATGTCTGATCTTTGTTTTCATGAATGTTATTAGGAACTCTATTCCATTAAAGTTTTCTTATTTTTTAAATGAATTGGCTCTAGGGTGGCCACGGCACAGTGCTCCGGTGATTGGAGGCCCCAGTCCAGCTGGGAGCATGGCTAATTTTCCTGTTAAACATCATTGGGTCAATACTGGATTTCTATAAAACAAAATAACTATACATCCCTGATATTTATCATCACTGGAGTCTTTTGTCTGGTTTATTAGTAAGTCTCTTATTTTAGGTCTTTTGAAGCCTCAACTGCCAGTGTAGGATATTAGCGAGAAGCCATATTGTCCTTCAGCTGGGCGGTCCTCCACAATTATGAGAGCATTGCTCCTAAACCGGGGGTTTTTACTTCTGAATCCGGTAGGGGTACTGGTCATTTCCTTAGGCCACCAGTCTGGTTTTTTCATTGTAGATCCTCCAGTTTCTTTTTGGCATCAGTTTAC